>NC_080768.1:14307356-14610387 GCF_020826845.1 Diceros bicornis minor
TTGGGGAAATCTCCTAAGACAGTTTGAGTCTATAGGAACTCTATAAACCCATCATGATAATGTACCCCCAAAGCACAAACCTCATAAACATTTTCAAATGTTTAATAGAAGAGATCATTAACTGTGTTTAGGAGGCAAGCTGATCAACAATGGAAGAAAAGAGCTTATTAGGATAAGATAATTAACCTAGGACCTGTGCAAGGCCTGCCCCATCCTACTGTTTACTCACCCAGCATCGTATTGGAAAAAACATTAAATCAGATCTTGCAGAGAATTTCATAGTTTATACTTTTCCATGGAGATTCTGAGGTTCCAGAATTGCTTGCATCTCAGGCAAGTGTCTGTAGCAAGTGCTGAAGTCAGCACGACAGTCCACAGGTCTGGTCTGATTCAGGGGTTCGTGGGGAGCTTCGGAGACTGCCGAGGAAGCACATCTTCCAAGGGACAACAGTGAGTGTGTCCCTAGCACACGTGATAGCAGCCAGAGAGATTTTTCCCTCAGAGGTTACACGGCCTGCCACAATTGTGCTCATGTGTTGCGTGGAAGAGGATGGGTCCAGAGAATTAGAACGATCAGACTAGTTCTTTCAGAGCCAGTTCTAAAATCTGGGTTTTTCATTGTTACCACTTTTTTTTTTCCCTAAGTGATGAGACAGAAGTACTGAAAGTTGTACTCTGAAAGTGTCGGGTATGTTTAACCTGCGCTACACCATGTCTTGACTCTCACATCCCTTAAATCCCTTATGTGTTCCTCTTTCCTGTTCTTTCTACATGATTCTATTACTTAATTTATTCCCTTAGAAGACATGAGTTCCCGTGTTCCTGCGGTGCCCGTTAAAGGCATGTTGAGCTCTCTGGGACACTAGCACGGGGCCCTTACTGCTCTGTACTATCACTGGACACACACATAGGTTCCAGGCGTCCCACAAATGATGGGGAAACCAATGCTTCTTTCCTTCTAGGACTTCTCGAGGTTATTCTGATAATTCTAAATTATTTCAACCCAAAAGTTATAAGAATAAAATGCACGAGATAATTGTCTTTTTCCCCTTCGGCCATAGCTATAAGGAAGAATAGATCAAATTAAAATATATTATGGCTTCCATTTCAGCCTACCTTAAATGTGGAGCTATTTCCACATAAGGGGTGAGTGACAGAAGACACACTACTTAGGAACAACTTAATAATTTAAAGACTTTCTTTTGAACTAACAAAACTACCCAATCATATATTGAACCTGAGGACCACATTGCAAACTATATATATTAGCAGTTAAAATTTTTTGAGTGTACATTTGCTGCAGTATCCTGTAGATAAAACTTTAAACTGAAAATTCATCTGCTCCATAAGCTCCTTCAACTCTCAAAATTTTAAAATAGCGCTCATGAAGAATCTTAAACCAGTTTTTAGGAGTTAGTAACGTAATCCCCTGTATCTTTGCATTTCTGTTTTTCTCTTGTAAAGTGGCCTTTGGTCTTTGCTTCACCTGTCCAAAGAAAGACCATAGCATAGCAATTATAGATTATTTTTCAGATGTTATTTAAAAATTCTTATGGATTTTGATATTCTTGGTTCCATATAGAACAGAGTTTTAGCTGTGGTTGGAGCATTTCCATTTATAATATAGCCCCATATAAAGCCAAATTAAATGGAAATAGTTGTAGGCCAAATTCTGTTGGATTATTATTTTTAGCTTACTCTTTTCTTCTTTCAAACACTGCTTTAAAAATAACTCTCTCTCTATATATATATTTAAAAAAAACTGCCCCCCCATGCCCCCCCCCCCCAAGTGCAATTTTCTTCTCTCAGCTTCACGCAGAGCTCCTTTGGAGTAGAGATGGTGTCAAAAAAAAGGTTCGAATATATTCAAGGGTTACTCGCAGTTTGTAGCTACCATGGGGCATAATGGTTATTGCATTTGGCAGCAGATCTCAAACTTTAGCATGCAGCAGAACCACTTGAAGGGCTGGTTAAGGGTGCTGGATCCCACCTCAGACTCCGATTTAGTAAATCTGGACTGGGGCTCAAGAATTTGCATTTCTAGCAAGTTCCCAGACAATGTTGAGCCCCCTGATCGGGGATCACAGTTTGAGAACCTCTGCTTAATGGTATTGTCTGCGCTCAAATGTAACATGTATGTGTATACGTACATATATATGTGCATATGCGTTATATACACATATATGTTTTTGTAAGTTACACAGTGGTGCAACGTGAGGCACACCCATGGATCTGATCGTGATCGTCCTCCAAACCTTAGAGGACACTGTGGATAATGACTGTTTGGAAGGGGCCGTGCCAATAATGTCTCTAAAACGATTAGTCTGTTGGGAAAAAGCAAACCAATAAAAGTGAATTCCGAGATTAGAGTATTTGAGGTGACAGAAGTGGGAGTGTCTAGAGGACATAGTGTACTATGCATTAACACTGCCCACGGGCCCACTTCTATGGCTTTAACTAACTTGCAAAAACCTAGAGTGAGTTGTGATTGGTGCAAGAAAGGGACCACAATCACTAAGACCAAAAGGACCAGTATTGATCCTGTCTTGTTTAATCCTAGCCCTTGGAGATGGGTATTACTACCCTCATTTTATTGATGAGAAATTTAGATTCAGAGAAAATATGTAACTTGCATAATGTCGTAAGACTATTATATGGTAGACTTGAGGTGCAAACCTGTTCATCTGGTCCCCAACCTGCTGCCCTTGATACAATGCTGCATTCAGTGGAAAAGGAATAAGACTTTGCCATTTATATTGTGCTCTACTCCCTCACCCACCGATAAATTTTATTACCTTTTATTGTTTTTACTACATGTGCAACATATTAATATATCCTGATTGTAGAATATTTGCAGAATTCGGGTGTATATAGTATAAATGTATAAAGAAAAATTTACATAGTATATGGTATATACATATACTATATAAAATATATAACCTATAAACAAATGTATAAAGTATATAGAATGATGAATATAGTGTTTGCTTCCAGTACTTTCTATGCATTTACAAATGTGTGTGCATGTATGTATTTTTAAATTTGAATGAAATCCTACTACATGTATTAATCTGGTTTCTGAGCTTATTACTGAATTTAAAGGTAAATAAATTGTTTGCTAAACCTCACCAAATCACTTTATATGAAATATTTAAAGTGATTTGTAATGACTTCGTTAGACAATTAATAACGTATCCAAAAGGAAAACTCATGGTTACAAGCAGATTCAATTTTTATATCTTCCAACTGTGCGAAAAGAACAATATCAGTACAAATGCTCACTGCATTTTTCATTTAGGTACCCAATGACCGCATACTTTCAATTGCTTAGTGTTTGCAGAAAAGCCATTTTCCCCCTCAAAAAATATATCAAGAAAAGAAAACTCGCCAAGGGCTAATTTGCAATTCAAAGAAAAAGGTATTGTTATGTAAGAAGTCAGAATAAGATATTTCCATTGCTTCCTGAGTTTCAGCTTGTGACTTGTAAGTGTACGTGTGTTACAGACTTCAATCCCATTGTATAAAAAAGCAAATCTTTGAGTTTTACAACCTTCTTACGAAGTCTTTCTTGTAAAAGACCATGCTGTGACTACCTATTAAACTAATGTCAGGATTTTAGAGAGGTAGTTCTAACAAAGGAACGCACCCCTCTCCTCTTCTCAGCGAGCATTTGTTACATAAACATCAATCTGTGAAGGACAAAGCTTTCGTTGTTTGGAAATGGCTCCAAAAACTCCGCCTTGAAACATTTACTAACCTCCCGGTGGTGTTGACAGGTCTGTTTCTACAGTGCTGTGCTTTTTGTGGAGTTGGCTTTGGATTTGTTTTGGAGAATATCAAATAGCTTTTAAATGTCTTGGTAATTAGATAAGGCAGGTATCTTTGTCTATAAAGCTAGTTATATTTTTCCCATTGCAATGGCCCCCCAAACTACAAGATGGCAAAGTAATATTTGTGAAGAATGATGCTCAGTAACGGTGGAGCTGCCTATGAGTGGGAGTGCGTGTTCTGATTCCGGAGACCCTGGCTGTAGGATAAGGTGATGGGATCTGACTAGGATGCTTGCTTTCTACAGATCACTTATGGAACATTTCGGGGAGCCACTTCCAAATCTTACCAGTTATTTTTATGAATATTTTAAGAAAGTTATTTTTTAAGAGTTCCTTTTGTCTGCTATATCCACTGGTAATATGATAAATAGCAGGCAAATTGGTGTTAAAACAAGCAGTTCCACATAGCCAACGTGGTAACCTAATATAATAAATTTATTGCCTACTAAATACTATCATGATATTGTAGGCATTACATAATTGGGGGGACTGTCTGTAATAACAGCTTTTAAAAACTACTTTTGTTTCTTTTGGCAATTTACCCTGAATTCTGAAATGATACTGCTAAAAAAAATCATACTTTTCAAATAAATGTTGTTTCTTATCCACAGGGTTACTCTAAGTAAGTGTAACTTTCTCTGACAAATGGGTGAATTATTCCTACATATTATCTCCAACATAGAAAAACAAATCAAGATGCTGAACTCAAAATATGATATTGATAATGCTAAAAAATTATCAGTTACTGGATCATAATGGTTATCCCGATGCCAGGAAATAGTAAATAAAATGTGTTATCTAGAGCTTAATTCATGTATTTTTAAAATAGTCACTTATTCATTCAATAAATATGTATTGAGTATGCGCTAAAATTCTACGCACTGAACTGGACACTCAATATTGTAATCTGGTAAGTTGTGATTGTAGAAATCTGAGTATTTTTTAAACAAAATTTTTTAAACAAAACATTCCAGAACTCCAGCACTAAAATGAACGTTGCCCTTCAGAGAATTATGACCTTTGGGAAGTTTTAGCTCTTCCAGAATTGTGACGGTGACAGTCTTCTCTGGCACAGCCGGGTTAGGTGACATGCAGGGACTCCATCTAATGAATGTAATTCCCCAATGTTCGTACCTCAGTGTTGTCAGTTACACACCTTATTCATGTGACTCAACTCTAAACTTTGGATTTTTCAAATAACAAATTTAATTTTAATCAATGATGGTTTTTATCAGAGAGAATAGAGAAAGTAAGAATATATACAGGGCATCCATTGATTCAGAAAGACCCCAGTTCAGGGTCAAAAGAATTGCATAGGCAACAACAGATCTCCTTTATTCCCCATCCAATGAAAATATAATATTAGCTTGGAAGACAACTTGCAAAGATTTGTTCCAAAGAAGCCACAGCAAGAACGGTATTGTCCAATTTGGGGACAATCCCCACCAAGACACTTTGCTGGCGCTCCCGCTGACCATTCCTCAAGTGCCAGGATGTTGGTTTAAACATTGGGATCATCATCTCACATGTGTAATTACACGCCACGTGCCATCATGTCACGTATTATAACTCTACTGCATACGCACTTCCAGATCGTGGTGGGTTGTTTTAGCTCGCCCTCCACCAAGGCCAGAGACAAGGCCTGGTTCAGCACCTCCGCAGTGGATTTTGAGCATCCCCAAATTGCTCTGATCACTTAATCCTTTTCTGAATAAAAATTGCCGAGATCAGAAGCCAACCACCTGATGTTAGTTTGGAGTCAATGCGTCCTTTGTAAGAAAGAGAAAGAAGGGAGGCACAAACCCTCTGCTTCCAGGAGATTGATATGCGTGAGGACAAATCACGGAGAACTGCATTTTTTACAGCCCTTAAGTGCCACACCCGATAGTCTCATGGCTACATGGCATTTATAAATGACACGACTAAATGAAATTAAAAAGGGTTTAATTAGAAAATTTTATTAAAATCTCACAAGCTATTTACTTACTCTGCAGAGATGGTGAAGACATTCAAACTTCACTTTCCTTTATTTTTTTTTTTTAATTCAGAGAACTCGCAATATTAGTGCAGAGATCTTGAAATGGACAAAGTTTGGTAATGCTAACTGTTTTTGCAGGTTTGAGAGATTATCATTACCTTTATATGTGTGCAGCTGTGCGGCAGTATTTGTGTTGATCTGCAACCATCTTCCCGTGAGGAAGGAATCCGAGCACTGACGGGCGAGGCACCACTGAATTGGCATGCCACAGCCCCGACCGCTAAATCCTGAAGAAGGTTCAGACATCTGCAGGGGCAAGAAAAGAAAATAACATAGAGGAAGGAGCAGTTAAAGGAAAATGATTTATCTTCACAAAATATGAATGTGAAAGTAGTGGGACAGTTGACAAAGGGAAAATTGAACTCTGGTGCATGGCAGTTACTCTCTAAATGCCCTTGAGTGATTAAAGGAAGGAGTAAGACAATGACAGAGCGCATCACTGAAAGGAAATATCTGCAGAAGAGCCAGAGAACAAGATCCTCACAGTAGAGACCCTCTCCCCCTTACATACATAAAATCAGAAAGACCTCCGTGGCTCTCTCCCCTGATTGCCTTTTTCTCTCTTCCCATCTAAGGTTTGAAACTAAGGGGGACTGATCCTTGAATAATAAAATTGAAGGGAATCTTGAAGATTATCTAATCCATACCCTTTCTCTAAGCAAAAGCACACTCAAATTGTCTTAAGTTAAAATGAATGAATGAATGACTTGGGAGACCAGGATAGAAGGACATCTACAGTGGCCCAAGCCTCATACTCATAATCCCACTTTAAGAAGAGGCTCATGTAGAGCCCTATCAGTTAAATTCAGTTCTGCTTACGATCTGGACCCTCTAGACAGAGATTCTGTAGTCAGAATATTCTTAATTCTTCATATTCTTGGAGGCTACTTCAAAATTGCAGTCTCCATGGCACGGCTCTGAAACCTCTCTGAAAACTATTATCCCTCCACGCCACCTAAGTAGTGGATCCTGGGTCGACTGACAGCTTTGTAAAAATAAGCTTAACACACACACGGATCATAGGTAGTGTTTTTCATGCTTTTGCTGTATTTTGGTTTGGGGACAAAATCAAGTCCCTCCCTTCCTTAATCCTACAGGGCCTGCGTTCTCTTATCTCTGGTCATTTAGAAATTCCTTATGCTAAGACCCCCAGCGTCTTGTGGGCTCTTAGAGTTTATTATAACCGATCGTGTTTCCTTAAAACAGGGCTCAATCTTTATAACCAGTTAGTTATCACCTTACAGCAGGACTCGTTCTTCTTTCTTGACAGTTCAAAGTCTAACCACCCCTTTCCTAAGTACTGCTGAAAAGACCTTTCCCTGAAATTTAGTCTTTAGGGCATCCATTGATTCAGAAAGACCCCCGTTCAGGGTCAAAAGAATTGCACAGGCAACAACAGATCTTCTTTTTTTTTCCCCTTGCAATTCTTGTAAATAAGACCTTTCCGTCTTTCCATCGAGCGTTGGAGGAGGCACAGCACATCATGCACAGGTGGGTCCAGTGGTGCATTTCAATTCTTGTCACAGAAGAAGGGGACATGTCCTTGAAAATTGTTTTGCCTACTTTTCACCTGAGTTAAGAAGGGGGACACTGTGAGAGAGGGAAACAGTGAGGATTTTGAGGTGTTTTGATATCTTCCCTATGTGTGATGCCTTTGTCTTCGGACCTCAATGCTATGAGCAGTAGCGATATTTTTACAGGACTTCTCATCTTCAATAAATTGTAGAACAGTAATTAATTCTCACAGCATCCATTTGACTAAAGCGTTATTATCCCTGTATTATAGAGGAGAAAACTGATTTGCCAAACCCCACAAAGAAAGGCAATGTCGGAGTAAGGATTATTGCTCAGGAGGGTCTAAAAGTCTAATCTCAGCTCCGAGATGCTTTTTTATTTTTGATTTTTGTTCTGTAGGAACAGATGCAGTGGGATTTACCAGGTAAATTCACTGAGGGTGTGTGAGCGTGGAAGGCTGCTCTGCCCTCGCTGAGTCTTTGTGACCATGAGATCAGTTTAAGCTGATTAGATGTAGTTAGTTGGTTTTCAGAGTCCTGTCAATAAAGGTATAAAAAATATAGGGTGAATTACTGTATGATGAACATAACCAAAAATTTGGGTCTACCCATTTCCACATAAATCCTGTGAAGGTGTAGTCTTGTTCTTTATTGTGAATAGACTTATTTTTACAAAGAGTTGGTAGACTAAGATATTTAGTTCACATTCTTTCCCATAATAACAACTCATTTATCTGTAGGTCATTAATCTCAAGACTCAACACTGTAATTCAGCCAAGAATCGGGAAATTAGCAAAAGAAATGGCCCAGCAGTCTAAAAATATTTCCCTAAATTCTGTAAACCAGTAATGCATTGCCAGTATGAACTGCTCATTGAAAAACTCTGAAGAGCTGATTTACTGCATTTACTAGACATGGTAATAATAGATTTGCACCAGATTCACCAGGTAAAGAACCAAATAAAATGGGGCAATTCTGCTAGAGGCTAGTGCACAGAAACCCAAAGCTGACCCTCTGAGAGTGAGGGCAGGAACAGAAGGGCTGTAACAAATACCTGAAAACTCAAAAGTCTTGTCAGTCTTAGACCAATACTCTCCTATACAGGCAAGCCTTTTAAGCACTGTATATATTCTCTAAGGACTACACGACATTATAACTACTTTAATGATTACTTTTCATGATGGTAAACCTGAGTGTTCATTTATTTGGTGAATATTTATTGAGTTCTTAGGACTCTAAGAGTGGGCAAGACAGACATGGTCCCTGCCCTCATAGAGTTTATAGTCTAGCAAGGGGAAAAGTCAATATCCAAGGACGTGCATTATTAAATGATTTCAGCTTCTGATAAGTGCTGTGAGTGAGAGAAACAGAGCACTCTGAGAGAGAATAACTGAGGAGGGTGGGCTCCTTCAGATGTGGGATCAAAAGAGTCAGAGACTTGTAGGTACCTGCGGCATGAAGGATGAGGAGGAGCCAGCCATGCCAAGTACTAGGGGGAGAGCATTCCTGACTTGGAGAAGAGCTCAGTGAGGCTGGCTCGCAGTGAGAAAAAGGGAGGATGGCAAGAACCGAGGTTGGAGGCAGCGCCAGCTCCTGTAGGGCCTGGAAGGGTTTTAAACTGGGGAGTGAAGAGGTCTGTGTTAAATTTGTAAAAGATGATTGTGAGTTGGGAGGGTGGAGGAGGGCCGTGATCAGGTGAGAAATGAAGGTAGCTTTAACCAGGATGGAGACAGAGAAGAGTGTACCATTCAGTATCCTCCAATGAAAACAGGATTATGATCCAGACATAATGATAACGAAATAACTAACACTTACTGAACATAGACCACATGCTAGGCACTGTGCTCTCTCTTGATCCCACGGGAACCCTAAGAGAGAGAAGTGCGATCATTATCCTATTGTGCGGTGGAGGAAAGTGTGGCTGAGAGAGGCGCAGACTTTTGCCTGTGGTTTCATTCTAATAAATGGTAGAGCTCGAGGTTTGAACCCAGGTGTTTTGGCTCCAGAGTTCACATTTTTAGGCTTGAGATAATTTCTAGAAAATGAGCATTTTCCATTTCCCAACTCTACCTGGCAGATTTTCGAAAGATAATTCAGGCAGAGGAACCAGCCCCAAGAAGTCCGACCAGAATGCTCTATTCTTCACTCCTGTGAGTGAATCAATAACATGATGTGGGTACAAGTCCCTGCTTTGTTTCCTTTAAACCAAATATCTTTATTCTCTTAAACATTTCCAGGAAGGTGTTATTGATTGTACCACATTTCAATAGTACATGTTGATTGTAAGAGGGAAAAAATGTGTACATTGTTAGAAGGCAGGTGCAAAACAATTAAAGAAACATCAGGACAAAAACACTCCAAGAGCTTGGCTTACCCTATTCAGACTTGAGGAGGAGGCCACATCCAACGCAAGGCAATTTAAAACAGTGAATACCTGGTTTTCCACTGACAAAGGGACTGTGTAAAATGAGAAATGTGAAGGAATGCCAATTCGGAAATTTGAGCGTTACACAAATATTTTGGTTTAAATTTAATTAAGGAGCTTTGTATTCTAAAGATTAAAGCATAAAAGTAGTTATCTTTCTAGGAAGGCTGTTTCTCCTATTAATGCTTTAAATAAGAATAGCGTCTTCTCAAGTATACATACAGGTGTTCCTTCCTCCAAAGATGGACCTGTTAGAGCAAGAGAAAGAATCAACAACAATGTGAAGGAAATGTATAGGGGACAGTCTTGCTAGAGGCCAGAATGAGTGAGAAGGGCAATCTGAATAAAAAAGAATGTGGAAATAGGCTCCAAAGAAAGTAGGAAATGCTAACATAATGTTAATAGCATGAGAAGAAGCTTCTGGGGAAAGCTGGACTGAGAAAGTGTTTTGAGTTGGTGAGTGTATAATTCACACAAGCCGGACTTGGTTTTTGAATCGTAGTCTTCTCCTTCTTTTTAGTCAATAGTGTCATAAAGAAAGCATCTGATAAGGGCAAGGACAAAGAGGCATAATTTGCACCCCAGACCTCTTCAGAAAAGAGAAAGGAGCCCAGTCTGAGAATATAGGGTCCCTGTATCTACTGATCCCTAAGAACTAAGATGTGATATACTGCTTGACAAAGCAACCAAGAAGATGACTGGCAGATTTGCCACCTTCGGTGATGATTATGCAGAGACAAAGTAGAGAGAGGACCTGTTTTGAGAGGGAAAGAAGGTGAGTCAGGAGGGTGAGGTTGACTGGGGCCATTTGCCCTCCCTCTCCTACCTCCTCTAGAGGTCACCTAAGGCAGACTTGCTTACCTGCAGCATCCTGTGCATGGAACCTTTGTTTTTGAAATGTAAATAATTTGAGAACAGAGAAACTCTACGAAATTAAAGGCAAAATTTTTTGACATCATACTTGGGTCCTGAAACTTGCAAGATGATTACTTTTAGAGTACAAATAATATGCAGGCTGTCTTGAGATTAAAGGACTGTCTCAGAGTTGAAGTCAAGTAGTCGCTTATTTAATTGTTTGTTCAGTATTTTTTATTTATGTGATTGTTGATTAGTTGGTTGGTTTTCACCATCGTCTTGTGGAATGGCGAAGAGTTCTCTCCTGTGCGCCGGAACCTGGTTTGAGGCCCATGCGTGGACATCCTCCCACTGAGCGGGAAAGACTGAAGTGCTACAGGTACAGGACGTGAGACTAGGCGCGTGTTAGACCTCTCACGTACAGCCTGGGGGCTCTTCACGGGCGGGGACTGTGTCGTTCATTTTGCTCCCAGCACCTGCTATAATTGCATCCGCCCCCCACCAAGATTTGTGGAAATATTACTAGACTTTTTCAATGGGACACACACATTCACTCACAGATTTTGACTGCACATCTGCAGTGTGGCAAACACTGTTCTAGGCCCTGGGAGTAAAGTGGAAATCGAGTCCTTGTTCTCATGAAACTTGTATCTTACTGGGGTAATAAAGAAGTAAGCAGATAAGAGAACAAGATCATTTCAGAGGGTAGTAAGAGCTATTCTTAGAAAGGTGCTGTGTGTTAGAGTAATAAGGAAGCAACTTAAATTTGCTGATCAAGCAAGGCCTGTCTGAGCAGGTGAATGGCTGCTAAGGCCGGAATAACAAGAAGTCTTCAGCTATGCAGGGATTTAGGGAGGGGGCCTTCCAGGCAGAGGATAGCTCACAGACCTTAAGAGAGATGGTCTTTCATGTGTTCCTGCAACAGAAAGGCCAACGTCACCAGGTGGACACATCATTTCCCATTTAAACACACGAGGGTGTTTTGCCCTTCACGGTCAAAACCAGATGTCCCTTATTGACCTTTTATCAAGTGAAAAGAGTAGAATTCAAGTAAACTTAAATAGTTATCAGGTAACCATATGTGACATCGTGTTTTATCGTTTACAAGGGTAGAATATTCTGCAGGCTATTCTCCCTCTAGCCCTCTCTGAGATAAACATTTGTGATAAGTGTGTTGAAAAGAGCATAAGGTTTCCTCCGTCCTTTGACTAGAACACTACCCTCTCTGAAAAGGACATGCTTAAATGCCAAGAACCAGTAAATATTATTATAAACAAATTTTCAATAAAATCGTCAAAGGTATTTCCCCACTGAAAGTGAGTTAATCATTGCCATATTTTTAAACACTGCTGTCCAATTATTTAAAGTAATGTGCAGCATTTAACGATGTTATTCACCTAGAGAAAATAATGTTTCAGTGAAAATTGTCAGCTAAATTTTCTTAGGTTATCTGATTTTCCATTGTTTATATTATTCTTACTATCTTTCAAGGGACATAGTTAGTGTATTTAGTCTGTATGTATATATGGACCTTTATATATAGACCTTTCCACTTGGTAAATTTTGATCTCTCTATGCTATGCATAAAGTCTCCTAAATGAAATGAAATGAACTCAATTCTGTGTTGTTTACTGTGCCACCTTGTTAAACAGAAAGAGCTATGTTAATCTCACTTTCATCACTGTGAAGAATAGTATGGAAGGACTAAGAAACATTTATAAAAGACCTACTTGGCAGTGGCCTTTTTTGTCTGTGTCTGAACAAAGTGTCGTAACTTGAAAATAAAATGGAAATAATATTAAAACATAGCTTTTCCATGAGGTCAGGTCCTGATACTTGGGAATGTTTAGAGAGAAAGCATAAACCAGGCAATAATAGATTTAGAAATTCTGCACTGTGGACAGAATAGGATGGAGTTTGGTGGAATTAGTTTACGTTGAATATTCAGAACAAGATTAGATAGCAATGTTAACCGAATCCACAGATTTTCCTGAGGTGAAAATATCTCATTTCAGAGAAACCTTATGTTAGGCAAGTATGTTCTTAGAGGTAGAGGGTTTTTTTTTTTTAATTTTTTTATTGTTTTCTTTTCCATCTGTTGCAGGGAAATGGGGTATTTTCAAGCACTCTTTAATATGACAAGTGTTAAAAAGCAAAATTATGCATTACATTTTGGGTTGTGGGTTGCTCGAAGGTAGACAGAATAATAAACTTTCTGTTCAGAAAAAGGAGTATTGTTATTATTGTTTATTTTTATAGCTATCTTCACTCGTAATAGTACAGATCCTTTTGGCTGAGTCGTTTGGCTCAGCATCTCCCAGGGACAAATGAGTTATCTGAGCAGTACGATGTTGCCTTATGAAGGGATGACAAAATAGGAGAGAATCCCAGTTCTATAACGTGTCCAACTACTAAAAGCAAAACTGCTCTAGTTGCCAGTAAAATCACTACTTTTTCTGTATTTTACCAAGTGGTCCAGCTCCATCAATAAATGCTCCTCAGCAGGCAATTTTAAATTCTAGGCACCTGAGGAAATTTTTAGACGAAGCCCTCTATTTAAACAGTAGTGCAAAATTACTTAAATAAGGTTTACAACTTAGGGAGAGGATGCACAGGTAGCTGGCAGGACCTCCCTCTGCCTCCAGCCCTGTCACTCTGGTTCTCCTCTGCCTGGCCTCAATCTTGTTCCTTCTCTTTTGCCATTTATATTTTTCCATGCATACCAGACTGAGGAGTAGTTAACTGCCAGTGAGAAACTCGTACTAGCTGGGTGACTTATGCAACTTAACCTCTTTGAGTTTCTGTTTCCTCATTGGTAAAATGGGGATAAGATGAAGAACCAGCTCTTGGGGTTGGTTTGCACATGGACCATAATGAACCCCAATACACATTAGCTTTGGTTATGATGATGATGAAGGTGGATGCTGTAAAGGAAATGAGACTTGCCTGGGAGCCGAGTGCTCTGGACCTAACTCTGCCACTGGATGGATTATCGTTTGACCCCTCCCAGTGCCAGAAGCCCCTAGTGTGCAGGACGAAGGAGCTGGAATAAGCTCCATCCCTCTGTGACATTTCATGATTTGATTAATTTAAGTCAACAAGCTCGTACAGTGGAGCTGGCATGTCATCAATAGAGATGAAAATTGGTCGAGCACCAACCGTGTGCAGCATGGTGCTAGTGCAGGTTTGGGAGATAAAAAGAGATTTAAGACAAACCCCTATGTCATGGCCTGCGCGCTCTAGGTTTTGTGCTAAAACGAACAGCACAGTCAGTAAGTGCCACAGAGCGGGAGGCTATGAACAAGCCCCGAGGACCTCCAAGTGCAGAGGATGGGCTTGAAGAGGGGAGAGGGAGAGCATACCAGGTGGGGGCAGAGGGGCCCATGCACGGATCTGGCACAAAACCTAAGAATCAGGAAGGATCAATTACCGCATTGCACAAACCAAAAATTTAAAGATGCTTAGTGAGGCTAAGAAAACCCACATCAGTTACTAAAATTACTGCCTTGTCTTTAATGATCTACAGTTTCCTTATTTGCTTTAGCTCTTTCATCAGAGCCACATATTTGTTTCTTTTTTTCTGGGTGGGCTTTAAAAATATTTCTGTTGAATATGACAGATTATACATATATATGTGTGTATATATATGTGTGTGTATGTATATAGAGTAAGCTCAAGAGAGTTATTGCTTACGATATGATTACTTAAAATTATTGTTAGTATTATCTTTGGGATAAAATATGGATCAGCACTCTTCATACCCTAGAAGTGCAATGAAATACGTTACGTCTATACGATATTTTGATAGTGTTGCCTGTGTTCCCATGTGCAATGCAGGGTCCTGCGCCGTGAGTGTAGGTAAATGAATAAGCCATCACTGAAGCCTTGCTTCAAAAAGCTAGCAATCTATAAAGACAGATACTCATGTTCACATAATTATTAAATGTATGAAAGAAAATGAGAGCAGAAAGTAAGAATGTATGTAATGTTTGTGGGCCATTTATACAGTCTCTGTTTCTTTTCTTTTCTTTTAATTTTCTTCTGGATTCTTCCATTTCTCCGCAGTTCTCGCAGTGTGATTTCTGCCCATCATGGATCCTCCTAGCAGTCATTTTCCCCATATGCTTTATAATTTTTTACTGTGAACTCATCTTCAGCTGGAGCCCCGGAGCTCTGGGCTGCCTGCGGTGTCCCTGGGCAATGCTTTTGCGTTGGCTTCTGCTGGGCCCTAGGGGTTTCAGATGCATTTTTATTTAACATCTCAGTCCAGGGTTCACCAGGTTGTAAATATGTGGCCTTGACACCCACACATTATAGAGACTTCAGGTTCTTCTCTTTCTAGAAGGCTCTTTTTTCCACCTGTGACCTGAGCACCTCTATGTTTAGACCATGGGCCCGTGGGCAGAATTTTTCCCAGTCACCTTCTCAGAGATAGGACAGTCCTTTTCACTACATAGGTACATATAGAAAGCAGATCCAGCTTCCCCAGTTCCAAAACCCCCATCCATTAAACAGGGCCTTCAGGAGAACAACCAGTTGGAGACTTCAGGCCATTCAACTTGACTGCCTGCTCTTCGTCTGGGCTCCGAGTCCCTCTGTGTATCTACCCACTGGAGGTTTTCCTGTTTTGTTTTCAAGGTTGGACATACATTTATATATGTATATATCAAATTACTTGTTGTAAAACTTGTATTTTATTCAGTATTTCTATGTGTTTAAAGTTTTTTGGGGAGAGGGATGCTGCTTCGAACCAGTCCATCATATCCAGTAGAAGTTGTATTCACTGAAGTTTTATATTCTTGAATAGAGGAGAAAAGAGGAACATTGACAATTTTTCTCTTACTCACCTAGAACAGAGTTCTTTTCAACAAAAATTTTAGAATAGATAATTTCTATTTTTACAGAAAATCTATTCTTACCAAATAGGAACCTGACTCATTGCATAAAAATAAACTTTTTTTCTCGCTTTCATGTTGTGCATCGGAAGGCTTATTTCAGCAGCCAGATCAGGCCGTGAGTTGGCAGGGTTTAAAAAAATGAGCGCTGTCCAGACACGTCCGTGCTGGCTGCAGCTGTGCCATGAACCTAGTGGGTCCAATGGACTTGTAACTTGCATTTTGGGGCAGCATGTATAAAAAGGGGGTCTTCAAACGTTTTTAGCCACAGAACCTTTGGAAACTTGATGTAAAACAGATAAGAGTGGGGGGACTTTCTTAAATGGGAGTGAAGGCCCTGTCTTCTTTGCCCAGTAACTTCTAAGGCACCTTCGAGAAATCCTCCCGAGCCCCAAGGAGCGGTGTTTGTAAACCATTGGACCAGATCCCTCTTTCACGTCACAACTTACACAGTTCTGGGAGAAAGTAGTGGTAGGCGGCACTATCTGACGATTTTAGCTGCTCGTCTGTCTTGGGTAATTTCTCCCACATACTCCTCCTGTTCCTTTGTAATAACATAAAAATCTCATTGAGTAAGAGATTGACTCCTAGTCTTTCATATGTTTAAGTTATAAAACTATCATTTTTTTCTTTAATAGAGACCATCCTAGGCCAACTGACGTATATGGTCACCCTATCTTTAATGATGAAGTGGGACAGTTTGGGGAGAGTTTCCTGCAATTTAGAAATATTTAATTCTATAATAGCATGCGTTTTGTTACCATTTGTCTATGTAATTGTCACTTTAATAACAGATATATTTGAAGATATTTCCATAGATTGGACATGAACAAAAAACAAGACCTCTTTTTTTTTTTCCCCAAAGATCTTTTGGCCATTATAAACTCTTTCAATACTAGACTGACTATAGCCCAACATTGGAAAGAAAACAATACTAGCAGATTCTCCTTTCCCCTTGAATGTTTTCCTACACAGAAACAGAAACCAATATATTTAATTATAACTCTAATGGGCCAAATTTCCGAGATGTTATAATAATGCATTGTCATTTTAAAATTTAATTCTTATTGGGAGTATGTTAATTATTAACCAGCAACCAAGTTTTTATTATTGCCAGCTTTTATAAAATCATGAAAAATATGGCTTTAAAGCAACGTTTATAAAATGCTTTATAATTCAAATACCAGTAGACATGTATGAGAAGTCAAGAGGTCTTGCAACACAGTGCCCTTCCTATGGGCATGTCCATCCCTAAACTTTTTAGGAGGGACAGGCATCTTCGAGGTCACTGCTAAGCTATTTCAAGGAGTGTAGTCAGGATTTATATTTTTATGTTGAGTTCTCTGACTTCTCTATTATATTAGTATGTTCTTTGTCTTCATGTGCTGTGTTAAAAAGCAAAGATAAAATTTTCATTATCCTTCTATCCTGAGGTTTGCATTATGTTTTTGAAGAGTAGTTTCAGTGTGTTAATTACATGTAAATATGACAATCGAAAGCGCTTATCTGTCATCAGGAAGTGAAAGTAGGTGGGAAGTACCAATGTTCCTTTCTTTGTCTGGAACCTGAAATTTTTGTCAGAAAACTATAAAAGAAACTGAATAAAAATTCGTAGTCAAATATCTCCTAGTATATGCTTACATCAGTAATATACTGCATGAACTATTATTTTAAACAAAGAATGAAATAGAATTGCTTCTACTTTGACAATCTACTGACAATTTAGAACCATGAAAATACCACCTGGTATTTGGATATACGAGAAAGCTGTAGATTTCCTATTTTAATAGGTTTGTATATTTATTGCATTTCAAAGAACATTTAAATAGGAACGGCAAATCTTCTTTTTCCTTTTTTCTTTTAAAAATTTATTTTTAATTGAATAATAATTTTACAAGTCCATTCTTGTAAAAAATGTAAATAATATAAGCACATATACAATAAATAAAATAAAATAAAATTCCTTATATTAAATTGAGTGAATTTAAGATGGTGGTTAAAAAGGGGGGGAGGTTTTTTCCGTATCATATGCACCTTGCTTTGTTGCAATTATTTGTCGTTGTTATGTTGTTATGAATGACTCATTTTAGTCATTCTGCATGGTCTCAAGTCAGATGACATTAAAAAACAGTAAAAGTTGTGCTGTATGAGCATACTTTTTTGGACTAATTTAGATGTGGTAGGCCTTTATCAAGTCATCCTTAATTCTCAATAGACTTTCCAGAATAAAGATATGTATGTTAACATTCCCTGTTTGCTCCCAAGATGGAGTATTTGCATTAATCTGGAGAGTTTCCTCTAACTTCTGGATGATTTGGAATAAGAAATTGTATTAGCCAATTTTCGTTCTCCAAAGTCAACAATAATGAAGAAAAGCAAATGAATGCTTTGACACTGAGGTACATGTGGTGAAATGAAAGGCTGTCTGAGATTTGCTTTGAAATACTTCAGAAAAAAAGAAGGAATGGGAAGATAATTTCTGAATGTTGGTGATGGCTGTATGGGGGTTTGTTGTCCTATTTTTTCTATTTTTGAGTATATTTGAAATCTTTCACAATAAAAAAGAAGACTGAGGAATTATTTTTAAGCAGTGTAGGAAATATTACTCCAGAGACTTCTCTGAATGCAGATCTTTTGACAGAGTTTATGAAACTGCAGCCTTGAAGTGAGATGTGTACATTACCTCAACATTACTTTGTAGTAGAGTTTTTCTGCCTGAAGTGTTTATTAGATGGCTTTTACCTTTTAAGAACTTTAAAAATATTTCCCCTTTATAAAATCTGAATTTATAAGACATGAGAGAGTTTAATTAAAGCTAAAAAAAATAATTGAACACTTAAGGTTAGACTTTTATTTCAGGGTTACAAAAACTTGCCTTTCTCTTCTGACTGATGTCGCTTTCAGATGGAAATGAATGAATGAAATTTGAGTGTTGCCAGCTTGCCAGTTTCCTTTCTACTCCAAGATTATAGGTTGAATGACTCTAAGTTTGCAAGATTTTCCAGATGACCCCAGAGGGGCATATTCACAGGTGTTAATCTCTCATAAACAACCTATTATAATTTTGCTTTTTAAAAGATACATGTTATGCGTAAAATACCATTAATGTCCAGGCAGCTTGGTATTTTATATATATTTGTGGATTGCTATTGGTCACCATTACAGTAGAAGGTGATGCTATGGTGTTTTAAGTGCATTGAGGAAAAATGAAGGGAAAACACTGAACCTGTGTTTATTACTGTGGAAGAAATCTGACACTCCATTGCACCCTTATTATTTTTCATACCCTGAGCTAAGTAGACTAACGGCTGTTAAGAAGCTGTCAGGGGAAGCGTGTCAAACACTAGGTGGATCATGCAATCAGACTGGTGTCGGGTTGGAAAAGTCAGTAGTTGGGAAGGAAAAAAAGTGACCTTGTATTCTCAACGTTGTCTTTACACTGAGTAGAACAGATGAGACTGTGAATTATTCAGAGCTCTGAAAGCTTATAATTGTTAGCAGTGGTGGCGGCAATTGAGGAGAGAGACAGGACTGTTTTAGTCCAAATGTCTGATTCTGTTAAACATCAAAGGAATCTTTTTCTGAAAACCATCTTTGGGTATTTGGGTGGTGTGGACCCCATGAAGAATCCTTTCCCCTATTTGATAGCTTTTTGGGAATCTGGGTCAAAAAGGCCCAAGTTAATATTTAGCGTAGATTTTTGGAAATGCAGAGTACAGGAACAAAGACACTCTAGGGAGAGGATTTGCTTTTTCAGCAGGTAATTGTCTGGGGAGTCGGTTCCCTATTTGACATAGCAGAACCTCTGAACTCCAAGGGGGTGTCACGTTTTATGCAAATGATCTTATCTTGTTAATAACAGGTTGAATAAGATTTTAGGCCTAAAAGAGAGTATTCTCCACATAATTATTAATTGCAATTTTTAAAAATGAGGTTTATAAGATAATAGCCGGGTAGCATTTTACATTGTGAGCAATTTCAGATAAAAACTGGTTTGCTTTTGTAATCTTTTTTATTCACTTATCTGGAATCTATGGAGATAGACTTTATTTAAAACTAGTTATTATATTAGGTTTTGATTATTTTAAAGTTTACCAGGGATTTTTAACTTTATGGGCTTAAGTAGTATTTTTTTAGAAGTTCCTTTGTAGTTCATTTAGGATTTTTCTTTCCAAACTGAAAAATATTTATATTTCTTCCTCAAAAAAATCATAATAATATTGATGGCATTTTAAAATTTCCATGACATATCTAAAGAACTGTGTGGTGCCTGTGTATAGAATTAAAATTTAATATCAGAATTACTTTTAAATGTCAAGACTTGAAGAAAGACATTTTAATAATATTTACTGCATATTATAAAATGTCATTTTTTTCTATTTTAATGCATTTCATAAAGATTGACTTATAATGTCAGAAATCATTTTACTTATGGAATAAATGGCTAAAATATTTATGCATTGCCTCAGTACTCCTAAAAAACTATCTCTTAGTTTAGTCCCGAATCTTATATCTCTACCAATAATAATCAGAATAAGCATTTCAATAAAACATATCATGCCCCTGTGTTCCAGAATCTCTTCTAAATTTAGAATTAGCATATTTTTTGATGCAAAGGCTATTTTAACCTCTGTATCCTTCTGTCTATGCAGTCCTCTTATTAGGATAAATAGGAGAGATTCAAATGGTAGTGTTTCGTTAGAGAAGAACAGATCAAACCTTCCCTTACAAAATAATCTTGATCACTGTTTTCATCCATTTCAGTAATAGTTATAACCTCATTCTCTGGATCCACCAGGAGTCTTCATTGTTATATATATTGGATTCCAATTACTAAATTTGGTTTTGAAAAAAGGCTATCACTTTGTTGTAGAGAAAACCCTCTTAGCAAAAAAAAAAAGTCTCCCATGAATCCACTTAATCAAATAGACCATTCTTATATCAGACAGAAAATATGATCAGAGGCAATAAAATCGTTTTCTGTTAGAAAATAGTTTGTTCTGGGGCCGGCCTGGTGGCGTAGCAGTTAAATTCATGCACTCCGCTTTGGCCGCCCGTGGTTCGCAGGTTCAGATCACAGGCACGGACCTGCACACCGCTTATCAAGCCATGCTGTGGCGGTGTCCCACATATAAAGTAGAGGAAGATGGGCACGGATGTTAGCTCAAGGTCGATCTTCCTCAGCGAAAAAAAGAGGAGGATTCGCAATAGATATTAGCTCAGGGCTAACCTTCCTCACCAAAAAAAAAAGGAAAATAGCTTGTTCTGTGTCTTTGTGGCTTGATTTCTGGATGTGTTGGAGCTGGAATGAGCTACACACTTATCTGATCTGAATAAGTTTCCCAGTCTTTAGACTAAATGACTTTTGTAGGTTGGAATATAATAACTTATCTTTAATGAAGAAACTACTTGGGAAATGATAAATATTTTCCTCATCTTAAATCTCAGGTCTTTTATTCATCGACTATTGGTACAACATATGTATTTTTTTAAATTAAGAGGCTTCTAAAGAAATATAGCCACACTGTTATCTTCCATCTCAGTGTTAAGGGTTAGTCTCAAATTCCTAGTGTTCAACCCTTTGGTATTGTTGTATTTCTTCCTTGTAGTTTAAATACAGGCTTTGGGAGTATAAATAATATTTGATTTTTGATTAGAGGAAAATTCATTATACCTAGGTTAATGCTTGTTTGTAATATTTGGGAAATGTGGTGAGCATGTCAATTCCTGGTAGAATTCAGTACATGGAATTAATCTTTGTATCAATTTTAACCACAATTTTGTTTTCTGGGTTTGTTTCTTATTTATTTATTTATTTATTTTTGCAAAGACATGATGTTCAGCATTTATATTCCACATATATTTATTTAGCCTCTCCTATGTGCCTGGCACTATGGAGTATGTAAGTGACAGGTTCTTGCCCTCAAGAAGTTATCAGCTACATTTTAAAGTAACATATGATTACAGGTCAGTATATATAGAATGCAAGTGCTCTAAGAGGTTGCTCAGGGCACTGATCATTTTAAGCCAAAGTAGTTGGGAAAGGCTGCATGAAGTCTGCACAGAGCTGTTTTTGGAGAATGGGAAGATTTGGATAGGTAAAGGCAGGTGACGCATGCAGCCTGGGCAGAAGCGTGGAATTGTGAAGGGATGTTTTCATGAAGCCACCAGAGGAGCTCAACCTCTGTTCTCAGAGAAATTGATGTTTTCAGAAGTGGACCAAAACCACTAACCGTTGGGAAAAAAAGAAAAAAGACCTTTAAATACTAATTTACAGGGCTTAAAATTTAGAAAATTCTGCTTTTCACTCCTGAATTTTCCTGAAATGAGTGAAATTCCAATTTTCTTGGATGGGTTTTGATGTTTCTCTTGCTAACAAGAGCTGACAGCTGATAATCTTCCTGCGGCTGGTGTCTCTTTGGGGGACACTTTGCTGGGCCTCCTCACAGCATGGTCTCCTGATATGGGAGATCCATTCTGCTTGAACTGTTCACCCAAAACCTCATCTCAGCTCTTCTGACTGGCAGTTGACCTCACAGCCTCTTACTTCTGGAATCCCTAAACTGGAGGGCAGGTTTCTTGCTGGATGTTGCCAAGGGTACTGGCAAGATAGCTTGAGTACAGCTACCTTCCGTCACAACCTAGCGACCCATGGAAGATAGCCATGTCTTAGTCACAGGGCCAATGGGAATGCATGCTGCTGCAGGTCTCTGCCTTTCACTTGGACTTGCCATCCTCTGCAGTTCTCCTTTCCCCTCCTCAGATAAGCTCAGTGTAGACTAGCAAATCGGTGGGGCCCGAGGTAGCTGTTCAACCAGGGATTGGGATGTCATTCTCCACCTCTTGCCAGTACCCCTGTCTCTAACAAAGCCTCCTCCTTTGGCTTAAAGTTGAGGTAAAGATTCTCACCACAGCTGCATCTCCATGAGGCTGATGGATCCCACCATCTCTTCCCCTCTCCCCTGCCCAGCGTTTTGTGTAGACGCAGAAGGTTGCAGAGTGGTGACTGTTGGGAGTAGCTCTACTTCTTGCTAAGCTCAGGGAAACAGGGTTTGGCCCCAGTTTTTGACAGCTCTTCTCAAAATGTGGGGCACTCAATCCTTTGCCCTCAGCTTTTGTCCCTTGTGTCAAAGTCTCGGCGGTAAGAATACCTTCACTCGTTTTGCTGACTAACTTACCAACATTTCTCACCTGGACTACTACAAAAGACTCTCAAATGGTCTCCCTGCAGCCCATCTTGCCCCCTCTCCTTCCCTCCCGGTCCTATGGTCCATTCTATGCTTAGCAGCCAGGGAAATCTTTGCGAAACATAAATCAGGTCACATCACAATCCAGACTGAAACTCTCCAATGACTTCCTATTGCCATCAAAATAAAATTCACACTTCTTGCCTGTAGCGCCCAATGCGACGTGGCCCTCGTCCAGCTCTCTGTTCTCATCACTCTCCACTCCCCACTCATTCTTCGTGCTTCAGCCACACAGGCTCCCTGCTGGTGTCTGTGATGCCCCGAGCTTTGCTATCTCAGAGAATTTGCATTTGCTCTTCCTTCCACTAGAAACACCTTTCCTCCGGGTCTTCCTGTCTGCTTCTGTCTTGTCATCCCTAATGAATGAATCAGCTCATCAGTTCAAATATCAGTTCCTAAGAAATGCTTTTCCTGACCACGCTAAGTAAAGTAGTTGCTCCTTCTCTCAACAAAATCCCTTTATGGGCTGGCCCCGTGGCTTAGCGGTTAAGTGCATGCACTCCGCTGCTGGCGCCCGGGTTTGGATCCCGGGCGTGCACCGACGCACTGCTTCTCCGGCCATGCTGAGGCCGCGTCCCACATACAGCAACTAGAAAGATGTGCAACTATGACATACAACTATCTACTGGGGCTTTGGGGGGAAAATAAATAAATAAAATTATTTAAAAAAAAAATCCCTTTATTTCCCATTGCCCTTTTTATTTTCTTCAAAGTGCCTATCCTTCCTGGAATTATTGTGTCTATTATTTGTTTACATGTTTCCTTGTTTTTGTGTAAGTTCCACAAGGGCAAGGATTTTGTCTGTCTTTTTCATCGCTCTATATCCAGCACCTAGAAAGGAGCCTGGCACTTCCTGGGCTCTCAATAAATAACCATTGAATGAGTGAATAGAGGGATTTATTCAGCAGTGTATCACCGACCACTGCATGACAAGCATTGCATAGAAAGAATAAACAGAATAGGTCCTACTGTCTTTAATTCATAGGTGATGAAGTTGACTTCGGAATGGAGTGACATATCCGAGCTCAGACAGCTGTTCAAGAGAAAAAACAGAAGTTGAAATTGAACACAGTACAATGTGACTCCCAAGAACTGGCTTTTCCTACCATCAGCTTGGAGCACGGGGTGGTACACCAGATGACACAAAGTCATTATCTTCAGGTCCGTCATATTTAGTCAAAGAAAGACAATTGAGAGGAAGAGGATAAGAATGTGTTAAGTAATTTAACTGGCAACTAATTTTCAGAGATTCATATCAAAATATACATAGATATATTGTGAAGGGACATGAAAAAATTTTCCAATTTAGGGGCTGCCCCGGTGGCATAGTGGTTAAGTTCGCATGCTACACTTCAACAGCCCAGCATTTGCAGGTTTGGCTCCCGGGTGCGGACCTATACACTGCTCATTAAGCCATGCTGTGGCGGCATCCCACATAAAAAAAATAGAAGAAGACTGGCACAGATGTTAGTTCAGGGCCAATCTTCCTCACCAAAAAAAAAAAAAATCCAATTTAAATAAAGGACTAGATTTCTAAGACTTTCTCTGTCTTAAAGGCCTGTTTCTGGCCTTGCTCTCTGGATGTCATTACCTCTGCTAAGTGAGGACCATGATGTTCTGCCACACTGCCTATTAAAGAGGTCCACCAGCTCTTTGCAAGTACACATGTTGCATCCATCTAGTACAACGTGGCCAAATGTAACAGCCAAAATTTTATTCATGTTGTACAAATATGTTTCTAACTAAATCTTATTCAAGGAAAAGTTTATTCAAAAGTTAAAGTTATTCTTAGAAATAATAAGATCATACATATATATATATATATTTTCCCTTTTACAAGTCAATAAGACCAATTCAAAAACCAACACATTCAACAATTTAGTTCAATAAACATTATTTGAGAATCTTCTATGGGAGGCTGTAGGGTGTACAAATGTGAATATAGGCAGAATCCTGGCCTTGTAGAAGCTTATAATTTAATGGGAGAATTTAGTCTCCCACTATTTCCAGAATAAAATCCAAATACCCCAGCATGGTGACCAAGTTGCTTCACTGTCTGGTTGCCCACATCCCCCTTCAGCCTCATCTCTCCACCCCGCAGATTACACTCCAGGACAACAGCACAATTTGTACTTCTCCTCCCCTGACTTGTAGTTCTATCTCCCCCTCCCTCCTGATACATCATTCCTCTGCCTGGGACACTCTTCCAACCAGGCTAACTCCTACCCGTTCCTCAGGATGTCATCCAGGGGCCCTCTTCTCTGAGAAGGCTTCTCTGTTCTATCTTTCCTCATGGTAGCCAATTGCTCTGTATTTTAACTGACTGGTTACTTGTGTATATCTCTGAATTGACTGTAAACTAAGCAGGAAGAATAGTGTCTTATTCATCTTGTCCCCAGATCCAAGCACAGGGCCTGACATATGGTAAGTGTGCGATAATGCTTGTCAACTGAATGAACGAAGGAACGACCAATCAGCTGGTGCATTACCTACCTCCTCCCCTACTGCTGCTAGCCGGGGCAGCTCCAGAAACCTGATTCCAGCAGCAGAGCCTGGCTTCTGAATCCTGAAACTCTGGGCAATTGCTTAAATATTCCACATCCTTGGGACAACTCTGCCACTAATTTGTCTCCAGAATTCCCAGAACCACCACTAGAGGTAACATGGTCATCAAACCAAACTAAACTTGGAATTTTTTTTTTCTGTTTTTAAGTCCAAAAAAGTCTAAGATTGACAGAAACTTAGACTGACCAGTAGTAATATAAAGGAGAATACATGATCACTTTGACTATCTGAGGAGTGCTCCCATATGCTGGCTAACTCTCTGACAGGCCCCGACAGGTGAACACCAGCAGGCGTGTCCCTCAACACCATTTGTCCCTGAGTCCAGGGTATTTTACGGAGCCTCCTGAAAGAAGGTCTCCAAAGGCAACTTGGATGCCAGGAGACAAAGCGTGAAAGGGCCTGGTCATATTGGGATATCAAGTCATTGTGAGAGAACCAAGATGGAATAGCGCAGAGACTAAATGCCAGGAGATCATAGGAATGAGGAACAAGAATTGGTAGTAAACATGGATTTGAGTTGTGAGAGGGTCTACTGGGTCTCAGACCCAGTGCCGGATGCTTGCCCCCGTTCCCTGATTTAATCCTCACAGCCTACAGCAACCCTTGGTCATATTATCACCCCTATTTTATAGTTGAGGAAGCAGCCTCGGAGAGTTTATATAAGCTGCCCCAGATAACACAGCTGATTGATTGTCAGAAGCACGAGTGAAAGCAAGGCCAGTCTGACTTCAGCATTTACATCCTTCCCTCATCTTGGTGTCTCCTCCGTGGATGTGATGGATGAACACAGACCCAGAGACTGAGGAGCAGAGCCCAGGACACCAAGATGCCACCCACACAGAGGCAGCCCAGAGAGGTTGTGTTCACCTGGAATGTTCTCTCCAGGCACTCTTTAGCCCCAAATTCAGCTGTTTATATGGCGCTCGGAAGAGGTGGGGAGGCTCTAATTATATTCCATGAGTCACGTTGATATTATTTTTCCCTAGAATGATTTTCTTAGTAATATTATTAAAACTTGGACATCTCAGATAAGGGCCTATAAGAAAGTTTTCCCGAAAACATTTTTTTCTGCTCGTCTTTTCCTTTTTCAGCCCATGAAAAAGCTGTTTTTGCCATATGAGTGCCTTCTGTTGTTTATGGAACAAACTACAATGCTAAAGAACAATTTGGCACTGTTAGATTTCTTTTAATGAGAAAAATAGGAGGCTATAAAGATGTTTTGTAAGAATGTAAGATATTAGAAGGTGGGCATATTGATACCTGCAACTAAGCTTGTAGAAACACAAAAACATAGAGCCATTTCCAAGAGGCATGGGAGTTCAGTGTGGCATTGTGGGAGCCTTCTGTCCATAGTATTCCACCCTTACACACATTTGGGAATATTTTCTATGTAAAATTCACCTTTACAAAATGAAAAGAGCACATCTCGGTAATAAAATTGCATGTACCATAGAGATAGATTTTGGTCCCTTAGGATCCAGCCAACTAGTTGAGGTGTTTTCCTACAATATTTTTTGTTATATTTTTCCAGTGTTACAAAATGTTAGTATTCTGTGGCTATTATCCATATTGTTAGAAAAGGATGTGTCTACATCAGCCACTGATTCAAACAGATATGTTTTTGTCACAGTTCCTTTGAGATCACAGATCTGCTTGGCCCTACCGGTGAATGCTTCAGGCTTTGAGCTTTCTTTCTCTCTGAAAAGAAGCATTGAGCATCTGCTATGTGCTAATTTGGGGGATATAATGCACAGGTGGTTTGTTCTCTGTCCTTAAAGAACTTTCAATGGACTTGAGGATACAGATGAATAAACAACTTGTGGGACAGCAGTGTAACGCATGCTAAGGGGGCACACTGGAGGCCCACATGGGCCTGGGGTGTTGCTCCAAGGTTTCCCAAAGAAGGGCCATTATAGCTGAGAGCTGAGGGATGAGGAGGAGTTAAGGGGACAGGTGAGAAAAAGTGTTCCAAACTCGGGTAACAACATGTTCAGAGACACAGAGGTGGGAGACGGCACCGTGCAGTCGGGGATCTGGGTTCATTCGACTTAAGTAATTTTCTTAGGATCTCACAGCAAGTAAATTCCATGGTCAGGTTATGAACCTCGTCTGCTAACCATTCTACTACACTGCCCACTGGGCATCTTTGGGGGCATCCATCATGGAGGATTCAGAAGCATATTCCAGCCAAATCAGACTCGGTAAACAGTGGCAGCAGCAAGAAGAGGGGTCAGTTATCAGAGTGCACATGGCTTCAGGAGCTCAGTGAGTGGGCTGTCTCTGCTCTCAGGCATATCTAGAGACCACGGTTCAGGACCCACTTAAAGAGAGTGGAAGGCTGCATCTCTCTTCCCCTTTCTCCTCCTCCTCCTCTTTCTTCATTTCTTGAGATATGAAAGTTGGCCAGCCCCAATGAGTTCGAACTGGGGAAAGATGAGTCTTGCAGCCTTCAAATGAATCCTGACGCCTTTAACCAAGGGGCAAGAATGGTGGTGATTTGCAGTGGTATTCTGGTGCCCTAAGACTCTGGACAAAACCAGCAGCAGACACAGTTTGCCTGCCCACCTCTGCACTTCCCTTTCTGGACTCCAACACCCTGTAACCCACTGTCCTCATGCCTCCTCCTTTTTCTTCACAGGCCCCTACCCTGAGTCTCTTCCAAATTTTTCCTCCCTTTGGCCCACCTCAATCAAAACTCTCTTTCCCTGAGCCCTCAATTAATTAGATCTGATTATCTAATTAAACTAATTCGCACTGAGGTATGAATGAGGCTTAACCCTCCTGAGGACGTTTGCATTTTAAAAGAGGAGCTCGTTAACCCAAATGCCTGGACAATTAGTGGAGTGTTTGGGGAGGTATTTGGGGGGCTTGGGGCTTTCCTGTGCTCCCTGCTTCCTAGGCCATCACAGGCCTGGGTTAACCTAAGGATTTCCTCCACCATGGAGTTGAAAGTATTGGAGTCAGCATCGCAGATGCTCACCATCTATACATCCCACCCCTCTGCCTCTGATGGTTGGCGGAGTGAAAAAAAATGTCATCACTTAAGAAGAGGGTTTCTACTAATACTGTGAAACTTCAGTCCTGGTTGTGAAGTGCTTTCTTTTCTTAGAATCAGCCTTCAACTCCTGAAGTGAAGTTTAAGGATTCCTAGTGACAAAATGATAAGATTTCTAGGTCCGCCCCTATGGCAGCCACAGAGGCTGCCCTGAAACGTTGGACATTCATTCTGGTTTTTTTCACCCTAATTTTTAATCCCTAAACAGATTCTGTTTTTCAAATGGGAAAGATAGAAGCATTTGTGTTCCAGCCCTGAACTGACATGGGGCGGGAGTTGACCAACGCCAGAGAGTCTGGGTCAGAAGCAGCTTTGAAAGTCCTCGTGGTAGTGTCTTACTGTGGCCCTCTCTGTGAAGAGCCATAAAGGCTGTTTTGTTCCCCAATGCCCCTGAGCTAGAAGTGAGGTAGTACATTCCAGCAAGATCCAAATTAAGGAAATGCTCTGGGAATCCAACCCAAAAGCTGCTGTTATTACCGACCATGCCCCGCATTGACCAAGACTGCCAAATATTATTACCATTTCCCATCAAACATTGGATTGCCATGGATACACACAAGCTAAAACGTATGGGCTCTTCTTTTTTTTAAGATATGACTCAGAATTCCTGAAAGTAAGAATCTGGACGAGCATAATTTATATGCCCATTATTGATCGTTTTGTTAAAGTTTTTTCTTGATGCAACACTTTCTTTTGCTATAATTTTGTTATGCTGATTTATACTTTTTGTGTCTTTTCTTGTTTTTTAGTGCATTTAAAGGTCTCACATTTTTAACATATTGAGGTAGGATCGGGACAGGGGCTACCGTTTAATATTATTGACAAAGAGTTGGCATTTTCCAATCTATTTTGAGTGATGGATGAAGAGAATTATTTTGTGTGAATGCGAACTGACTTTACATACATTCCTGTAATATTTAAAATAATTAAATTTCCTGGAATGATAAGAAAAAGTGATGTATATTATTGATGACATAAGACATAGTGTTGTGTTCACTCAGGAATATATATGGAAACCAGTGGGGTATGGACTTTTCTGGCCCATATATTTTAAGATTGTAACTCTTATAGCAGAAACAGCCATATTAATACAGTAAGGGTTCACAAAGCAGGGCTTACATGCAAAAGCAAAACAAATAATACAACGGGAAGCAGTAAAAATTGTGATTAAACCTTTCATCCGATTATTTTTCATTTCATATGCTATTTGAGTTTTTATCTTTATGTTTTGCTTCGTGGAAGAAATAAGTATGACATCTGGACAAGGCATTCTCAAGGGAGGACATAACTGTTTACCGTAGATATTTTAACTGTCAGGGCCTGAGAATTAAAGTGGGAGAACTGACCAGCTGGGGAAAAACAAAATAGGGTTATCCTTCTTAAGTGATTTGGGTTCATGCATACATGTATTAAATTTTTTAATTATTATGAAATTATCGATATCCTATTACATTTTATTTTACCCCATATATTTGTTTCACTGTCAAATATATGAAAGCTCTTTGAGAGTCTCTGATCAAAGCTGATTTTTCTTGATAAAGATGCAAAATAAATCATTAAGGGTTTTTTTTTCAATTGTACTTGAAGCCTATGGGTAATTTTGGTTTATCTGCAAGCTGTACATCATGCGAGGAATTTCTGAACCAGAGATGTTTATAATCAGAGTAATCCTTGATCTACCAAAAGATTTACTAGATGCTAATTGTCTGTGACTAGTGGAGGTTGTCAGACGAGAAGGTGACACCAGGGTTTCTAGATTGCATGGACTTACAGTTCAAGTCTAAATCTTCCTGTTTTGGATCAATTAATGTATTGATTAATGTATAATTAATATTTACAACTATTTAAATGTTATAAATATATATTTTATTGTATATTTATATAAAAATATAAATAATTAATATATTGACTGCTGTGTGCCCTGGGAATCTACTTATTTAAATTGCTGCCTTTGATTATGACGTCTTCCTGACTCTTTACCAAAAACACTCCTTAAAAATATTATGAGATTAAAACAAAATATCTCGTTTTTTAGAAACAAATTGCTTGTGCTAATTTGACCTTAATTTTGTCTGTGATATTTCTTTGTGTAGTTTTGATTTTGATAGAATAGCCTCCTGGGAAATAAAAACTTCCATTTATTTGGAAGGGAAAGAAGATAAAGGAGAGAGAAGAAATCAGGGACCTATATAAGTGAGGGAGGATGGATCACATATTCTCATTTTACACAATATTTCATAGTTCATCTCTTTAAATTTCTATTTCCCTAGCTGTACAATGCCAGTAATATTGTTACCTCATTATGAGGTATAAATAAGAGAGTTCATGGAGAGCACTAGCACTATGCATGGCATTTGGTGGCAGTCAATACAAGCTAGATTCCTTTCTGTTCTCCTCTCTTCTGGTGAAGAACTCAAATTCAGAGAATTTACTTGGGGTCAGAACTGAAAACCAAGTCATATTTATCAGCGATCAGCTATTAGATTGTATAACTATTTGTCGAACCATGTGATGGGGCCTTTTTTATAGCTCAATAACCAAAGAATTTTGACAATTTCGTATGGTTTGACCCAATACTGAAATAAGGAATTTACACAGTTATTCAAGTAATATAGATAATAGAGATAAATAAATTCTTTTATGCATTGTCTTGATCTTTGAAGTAAAGGTGCTGCTTTTAAAGGAATGGATTATTTTATTTCTGTACTTCCTTTCCACAATACAAGATGAAAACGGTAGTTCACCATCCTATGGTTTCTGATCTCTTCTTCATTACCTCTTAGAAAAAACAACTAAAAGCATCCCTTGATCCTCAGTGTCCCAGACCCACCAAGCTGCTTTGTTTCAGGATATATATCTGTGAATTCTCAAGACCATATATTAGCCATATACTAAGAATAGCTCGTCATAGTGTTGAAGCTCCCTATTTGTGTCATGTAGGCTCTTTTAGGTGGCAAATCCAGGTAGGGTCAGATTGCGTTATAATTGTGGTTTATTATGATGCAAAGAGAGTGGAGAAAACAGACCTCAGGGTGGCCAGGCCTCAGAGAGAGCTGGAAGGTCATTTGTGAATGATGCGTTACCACACAAAATTGGGGTTCTCTTGCCTGACGTGCATAAAAAAAACCAATTAATTATGGCATCAGCTTTTGGAGGAGAAATCAGCTTTATTCTGTGAGATCAATCTGCAGGGAGACAGGGGGCGTGTGACCTCAGATCTGTCTTCCCAATTCAGGATTTGAGGCAAAATTTAAGAGGTTAGGGAGAACATACTGGCATGTAGAAATGCTGGCGGGACAAATTTTGATTGGTGGGCTTCAAGCATTTATGTTAAGGTTCTAAACATTTATGACAGGGTTCTAAACTTTTACGATGAGGTTCTAAACTTTTATGATACGGTTTTAAACATTTATGATGAGGTGGGGAAGGAATTTTAACACCAGATCTTCCTGCAGGAGGGACCCCTTGCTTCTGATAAGGGTTTGACTTTAAAGTTCTGGTCATCTCCTGGTCCTTCGGTTCTGTGGAGAATCTTTGGTTCCGTGGTCATTTCAGGTCAAGATTTCTTCTTCTGCACATGCTCTAGCTGCATGATTTTGCAAATTTCCTGAAAGGCAATTCTGAATCACTCTGCTGATAAGATGGGGTCAGGTGAACTGGTCCTGGAGGGCCCACTGTTACACCAGCATAACACTCTGCCCCAGGCCTGGGACTCAATGGTGGTTTGGGTGACTCAATTCCTCTTTCTACCTCTGTTGCTCCTTCCCACTCACGCTAAAAGACTTTCTTGGCCTTATCTGTGCTCCACAGCCCATGCTGCCCCCACACTTGGCCTGGGCCACAGCTTTTACCCAGGCCCTTGATCACTCAATGCATCACCTCTCAGCCCGTATACAGGAGTGCATTTCATCTTGTCCATCTCAGATGAAACATCACTTCCTTCAGAGAGAATCATCCCCACCACACATACTCACCTCATTATTCTCCATTTTAGTGACCTGAGGTTTTCATAGCACCTATCACAATTTATAATTATTTATTTGCTTGTTTATTTGTTTGTCTATTTCCCCACTGAACTAAAAGCTCCCTGAGGACAGCATGTCTCTGTTCTTCACCATTGTAGCCCTAGAAAACCTAGCAAAATGCCTGGCACATAAAAGGTCCTTGAAAAATAGTTGTTCAATGAATACATGTATGAACAAGCAAGAAACTCCTCAGAAGGGCCTGGCCCATAAATAAATCTTTTAAAAAAAAAAAAAAAGGGCCGGCCCCGTGGCTTAGCTGTTGGGTGCGCGTGCTCCGCTGCTGGCGGCCCAGGTTCGGATCCCACGCTCGCACCAATGCACCGCTTCTCCGGCCATGCTGAGGCCGCGTCCCACATACAGCAACTAGAAGACTGTGCAGCTATGACATACAACTATCTGCTGGGGCTTTGGGGGGAAAATAAATAAATAAATCTTTAAAAAAAAAAAAAAAAAAGAAGGGCCTGGCCCGCCATGGCAGACACACCAAGACTTCTCGGGGAGAGGAACTGTCCAGTAGATTCTCTCTTCAAATGCAAATAATTGAACCACTGCTAGTTTGAATACCTCACCTAAATGGGGCACATTTTGTCAAATCATGTGTTTTTGTGTTGAGGCCCTTCTTTCCGTTAACCTAGGATGTGCATTTTCTTGTGTTAGCTTTTATTCTGCTGTTATAAGGAAGCTGATAGTATACAGAAATGAAACTTTCAGTAAAACATTAAATAAAATTGACCTCAGACTGAGAGATTTAAAGACTGTTCGAGAAAGTGCAGTCTTGGAATTAATAGCAAGGTAGAACGGCGTATATGGGAATCAAAGAATTGAAAGGAAGAAATATCAAAGTGAAGACTGGAAAAAATGAAGCTCTAATGATTGAAACACATTAAAGAAAGAGGTGATGGGCTGGCCGGCTGCAGAGTAGACTTTTGGAGATTGAGAAGTGAAGCGGAGAGACAGGAGTGGTTAGAAACCACTGGCTGGGGCTTATTCAGGACTGAAAGAATAGTCGGGCATTAAAACCCCAGATTATCTAATCATCTGTGGCAAGTTTTCAATTGAAATAGTTTCTCCTAGTTATTAACATCCACTTTGTTGAAAAATGAAAAAGATTCAAGCAAGGGCGTTTGTACATCTCTTTGTAAAACTAGGTTTGAAATTCACAGTCTTCTTTATTGACCTCTTTTTGAAATGTTGAAGTAGAGCTTTACCTCTTACAACTTCATTGAATCAATATGGAACAAACAGGGGAATGGAAAAGGCAGCCTGTGTGACTCTAATTGAAGAATACCAGTTTGTAATTAATTTATTTTGGAGTACAAGATACAGAAACAATAAAATTTTTGAAAAAGACAAACAGATGATGATGCTGCTTATCTTCACTCACGTTACACGGCAAGGTTGACATTTTCCTGTGTATCAAGGTCATAGAAATTAGGAACGAACACTCCCTGTCTTTGAGGAATCTCTAAATTATAGATCTTCGAGTTAGCAAGAAACTCAGGATAATTTAAACCAACTGTTTGCTTCCAGAAAGGCAAGATGTTATTATCCCCCATTTTAGAGAAGAGAAGTAAATTAAGTTACCTGCTGTGGTCCCGTGACTGAAAAATAACTGATGACTGAGGATGCAAAGGATGGTGTGGCGGCAGGGAGGGTTGTGAAAAGCCAGGCTCCGGTGTGCTATTACACTGCAAGCAGAGTGGTTATTGCCCATACTGATATGGGCCGTGTAGAAGACTTACTGTATTCAAGTAGGCCATTGTTTACCAAAATAGTTTCCTTCCTTTCTGAAAGAAGAAAGAAGGAAATGAAGGAAAGAGGAAGGAAGGAAGGAAAGAAGGAAGCAAGGGAGAGAGGGAGGAAGGGAGGGAAGGGAAAGAGGAAAGGAGGAAGCATCTACTGAAAGTGACAATTGACTTTTCAACCATATGGTTGAAAAGAGGAGAGAAATTACCTTGACTTAATCTTTTCTGTATTTTGAATTATGGGAGCTGGTGCCTCACATTTTAATGAATAAAGGCGTTCAGATATTGGATACTTATTACCAGCTCACAGATCTGATCGTAGAATTATACACCTTGAGAATTTTAGTACTGACAGGTAAGTGGACACACAGCATTAGCTATGCCTACCTTTGGTCTTAGAGATGGGAGGTGAGGATCAACCCTCCTGAAGTTGAGATAAATTTTCTCCCATCTTACATTTGCTACTATGTACATAAGTAAATAATATTATTAATTTTATAGTTTCTTTTTTTTTTTTTTGCTGAGGAAGATGCGCTCTGAGCTAACATCTGTTGCCAATCTTCCTCTATTTTCTATGTGAGGTGCCATCACAGCATGGCCACTAACAGACGAGTGGTGTAAGTCAGCACCTGGGAACCGAACCTGGGCTGCAGAAGCAGAGCATGCTGAACTTAACTACTAGGCCACCGGTGCTGGCCCAATTTTATAGTTTTTTGTTTTTGTTTTGTTTTTTTTGAGGAAGATTGGCCCTGAGCGAACATCTGTAGCCAATCTCCTCTTTTTTTTGCTTGAGGAAGATTAGCCCTGAGCTAACATCCATATCAATCTTTCCTCTACTTTGTATGTGGGCTGCCACCGCAGCATAACTGATGAGTGGTGTAGGTCTGCACCTGGGATCCAAACCCAAGAACCCAGGCCACCAAAGTGGAGTGCACTGAACTTAACCACTACACCACAGGGCTGGCCCCCAATTTTATAGTTTTTAATTGAAGTGTTATGTGTGTACGTACCAAAGGGGAATCTTTATACTTTACTTTTTCATCTATAGAATTCTCTAGCTAGTTTGATGTGTTTGCCATGCGTGATTTCTAGAGCTTACATTCTGCAAGCATAACAGTCAGAAAGCTGAGGCTTTTCTATTGTCCCCAAGCTCTCCCTAGACTTCTGCAAAACAGTGAAACTTTCAAAAAGGAAGGAAACATGATGGCAGACTTCTCATTTCATAAACAATTCAGTTTAATGATAGATTCCAAAATAATTGACTTCAGTTTGTGCTGAAATGACCTTTGATCTCTTTTAGCCTGGCATTTCCAGCCTACCTCTGTTTTATACGAAAAACAGAGTATTCTTTTTATTTATTAGTTCTCTGTTGCTTTTGAATTATAAAGCTATCCTTTATAAAGAAAAATAAAATAGACGTTTGAAAGAAAAATGAAGAGGACTGCATCTTGTACATATTAAGCCTCAGTAGTGAGGATGATTAATAAGCCACATACATGTTTCCTATATTTCTTTTGGCTTTTGTAAAAGCTGTTCACTTTGGCAAGACCTTTTCAATCGAGTAGAATCTATCTTGTGTAACTGAGGCTTCCACCATTGCATCACCTCTCTATGTGTCCCCCAAATTTCTTCCTTCTTTTACCTAAAATTGCAGCCAAACATTGAATTTGTCTGAGCTTTGTCTGTATGAAATGGTTTGTATTTTTAAAATAATATCTATAAAAATAGTATCTTTCTCCCTATATTACTAGGCTTCATTTCCCCCCATTCAGCACAAGGTACAATTTTGACAGGTAGCATAATGAGATGTAGGAGGCAGGCTGAAGTTAATTGAGGTTAGCAAGAAAAATACTACTGTCAATTTCAGATTTTTTTCTTTAATTATTTTTAACTCATGAATAATCAATTAAATGAAAAAGAAATGTACGTTTGAAAGCATCTTGAAAATCCCCACTCCTGGAAGCATCAGAGAAGAGAGGCCCCTTGTGACACTATCTACAATAGAACACACCACTGGCTTTTTGCGGATGACATAGTTTTTTAAAAAAAAATGATGCTTCTTTTGAAGTGACAGAATGAATACACTGGGAAGAGGTGGTTGAGCATATACGCAGCCATAAAATGCAATTTGCCTTTTCAGTGACATCCTGGCTGCACTATAACATCGGGAATAAGTGTAGCATGCAACTATAAAGAGAGGGTGTTGTTGGGTCTATACTGAGAAAGATAAACAGCCAGTCGGTACATTTCTGCATCAGGGTAAGTTTCAAATCACTGTGCTTCCTCAGTGCACATTAATGTGCCTTTGGGGCTTCAATATACGGAAAAAGAAGGCCTAAACGAACTCTCTTGAATGATACATTCTCTTTTAAAGACCAGTAATTGTTTGATCAGCCCTACTAGCCAAGTACCTTAGCCTGTCTGGATGACTTAATTTCTTTTACTGGGAAAAAAATGATTATTTTGTCAAAAACTTAGCATAGAAGAAAATCCATCCAAAAAAGAAAAAAAAAAAAGGAATCTGCATTAGTATTCTTCCATAGACTGGTTCCTTCGGACTTTTCCCGTTTTAATGCCCCCTCCACCTTTTTTTCATGTGTAGGATTGGAATGCTCTTTCCTTTGTAGAGTGAGAGTTAGCATTTTAGTTTTATGTTGATGCCTGTAGAAGGTGAAGGTTGTGTTAAAGAGGCTTCTGTGATCTGGACGGGATAGCGGTTGTTCCCTGTGGGTCGTTCTTTGTGGGGTCGTCCTCTCAGTCACATATTTGTTCAGAGAACTTTTATGGAGCATCCGCCCCCGTTCAGGAGGCAGCTCTTGAACTCTTTGCTAAGAGTTCACATTGTGACCGTTTTATAATTTTATTTATTTATTTTTTCCCCCAAAGCCCCAGTAGATAGTTGTATGTCACAGCTGCACATCCTTCTAGTTGCTGTATGTGGGACGCGGCCTCAGCATGGCCGGAGAAGCGGTGCGTGGGTGCGCGCCCGGGATCCGAACCCGGGCCGCCAGCAGCGGAGCGCGCGCACTTAACCGCTAAGCCATGGGGCCGGCCCGTAACCGTTTTAAAAGTAAGATAGATAGCATAGGATATTTGGTAATCTGACAGCTAGTTTCCTTTTCTATCTCCGCAACATTCTCCCTTTAGCAAAACTGAATGTCTTTTCCTTAAAAAGTTAAATGGAAACATCATTAATTACGGTTGGCCCAAAGCAATGGTAAAAGAAGATATAAAACTTGAAGTCACGAACCTAGTTCTGAAAACAATATTTAAAGATCAGGTGATAAATTTGTATTTTATCTAATTCTAAGATGGAAGGATATTCACGGCTTTCTTAAGGTTCGAATTGAGAGCTGTTCATCCCACAAGTCATTTTTCCCAGAGAGTGCTGGCTTTGGAAGCATTCTTTCTAATTTTTATGTGAGAAGACAGACTTCTGTCATTAGGGGCTGAGATTCCAGGTATGAGGACCTGAAATATCCATGTATTGAGAGTCATCACTTTGACTAATGGAGGATCCTGAACACATATCATCCTAAGCACCTCTTCACAGCTTGTCATTTTTCCAGCTCAGTTGACTTTTGATATATCTCACTTTATCAGTCATTGAGGTGGAAATTTCATCACTCTTATATGCTTTTTGAGTTTTTCTTAGTGTTTGTTTGTAATAGGCTTTATGGGTGATCAGTTATGTGAATTGCGGCCTTCACGGTGATGGGAACCTATCTTAATTTCACTCATGAACCTGCTTCTCTCCTAAACTCTGCCATAAACCACGGGTAGAATTTGTTTTTCATTTAAACATACTTTGTTGAAATTAGTATATGTACTTTTCATCACTACTTAGTGGGAAAATTAATAGCTGAAATTATTTGCACCAGCTCTAGTGTTTGCGCATTGCCTTATCATCTCTGTGATTTCACACATTGGTTACTATGCTGGGACACGTCACCGACTGATTGCTCCACTAGGTGCTATCAGATGTCAGGATTTTACCAAAGCCCCGCTGAGCAATATTATGACATAAGACTAATATTTCTGTTACTTCTGCAGATGATCATCTTTGCCTTAAAAGCTTTCAGGGTAAAGCAGGAGAATTGATATTATCCACCATTTTATCTTGCCTAATGTTACTTCATGTACCTGCCCTCATACTCAACGTAGTGTCATGGTCTGATGCACAGATTTTATGTCATGCAGGTCTGGATTTTAGCCCTAGGTGTGCTACTTTGCAGTTGTGTGAACGTGAGTGAGTTACTTCATTTCTCTGAGTCTAGGTTTCCTCATCTGTAAAAGAGGATTAATAAAAGAACCCACCTCATAAGTCTGTAGTAGAAATTACATGAGATAATGCAAGAAAAATGAACATTTACTGAGTGCTCAATAAATTTTGGCTCTGTCCATTAAACTTCTTTTAGTCTCTATTTGGCAACTTTTTATGCAACCCAGGGCTATAGAATCCTCAGGTTAACTATATATTGGAATGTTTAACAGTTTAATTTTTAATTTGAAGGTTTCTCCCTTTGTTTTTCTACTGTATGATTATAATGAGAATATTCTGTGCAGCCATTATTTTTCCAGATATAAATTTTACCATAATAAGAGTCATGGAGACATATGAATGTTACAGCATGATTTTGTGATGATAGCTTCCTTGCTAGGTCATCACATTCCTATTATTCAAGAGGAAAATCTGAAATAGAGCATGAAGACTGTTGGGGATAGTGAAAAAAAATACACAAAAGCAAATCAACTAAATCCAGTAGTGGCAAATGAGAGATGCCCTGAAGACAATATTATATTATCTTTTCTCTCTCTCTCTTTTTTTTTTTTTTTGCAGGGGAAGATTCGCCCTAAGCTAACATCTGTTGCCAATCTTCCTCTTTTTTTCTTCTCTCCCCGCACCCAAAGCCCCAGCACACAGTTGTGTATAGTTGGAAGTTCTTCTAGTTCTTCTATGTGAGCTGCCACCACAGCATGGCCACTGACAGACAAGTGGTATAGTTCCATGCCCTGGAACCAAACCCGGGCTGCCGAAGTGGAGCATGCCGAACTTTAACCGCTAGGCCATCAGGGCTGGCTCATCTTTTCTCTTTTAAGAGACTTTATTTTTCTATTAAAATCAACTCTATTGTCTCATTTGGGTTTTTGGAACATCAAAGGTCATGTAAATCAAGAAACATTATTGATTATTGAAGACCTACTATGTGCAAGACACAAAGGTAGATAATAACAGAGGGTTTTGGGGATGAGGTGACTGTGAATTTTGAAGTGGAGAAGCGTGTGGAGTAGAACAGAAAATGATGGCACAGCAGAACTTTAGTTACAACCAGTGCTCTCCCACCTCTCAACTGTTAAAACCAAAATAGTGTTCATTCTGGAACAGGAATGACATAGCTTAAAACTGGTTCACATGGACACAGACCAGAGAACCTGTGGGGTTGATTAGATCTGTTATTGCCCCACAGTAGTTTCGACCACTGTGCCTTGGCTTATTCGTGTGCTGAACATGAATAAGAGGTGCCACCACATTGAGATCAGTTTGTCAGATTTTTTTGCTGCACCAAGAAGACACAGGTTGATGGCGTCTAGCATCCAGAAAGCTGAGCTGCGCTGGTTTGAACATGGTAGCCTTGGCTAGCACCGAGTATTGCATGGGCAGGCCACCTCCAGGAATTATTACATTTTTACTGAAACATGTGAGCGTTCTGCCTGAACGTATAGAAGAGGATATAGTCGGGGCAATAAACAGCTCTACTCAAAAAGCAACAGGTTGTTACCAAATAAAAAGTCCTGCAGGGCCAACGAGTGAAGAGTATGATTAACAGAGATGCTTGTATCCTTTTATTGACACTGCGAGGCATTGATTTACCGTAGGAATAATCGCATTGTGATTGTGGATGAATTTTCAATTCTGTTTTGAGTCTTTTATTGCTTTCAACGTGCCACCAAAATGTTTAGTATTTCAAAATATGCCGGGAACAGTGTTGTGGAGAATTTGCTGAGCTAGAAAATTAGGTGTCATCAGACCAATAGAACGTTCTTCAATGAGCCATCCTCAGGGATGTGGAAGAGTTTTATTATTCAGAATCTGGATTTTGATGGTATTTAGTTTACAGACATTTTGGCCATAATTTATCCTCTTTTACTACAGTTTTTTAACTAGGTTCTTCAGATTTGTGCCCCAGTTCTGTTCCCTGGTTACACTGCTTTGCTTCTGCAAAGCTGCTCTTTTCTGCCTTTCTGCCTTGGCCTGGATAGAAGGATAACTCCCATCAGAATTTTAAATGTGCACACCAAGTCCTTTGTGTATGGCCGGGTAGAAATACCCAATGGCAGTTTGATATGGGTGCTTGCTTCACAGGAACCTCTTTCATGCCTTGTTGGAGGGCTTTGAAGGAAATGGCTGCCATCCTAGATGTACTGCAGTTTGGTAAGAGTAGGAGGGAAAAGAGTTCTTATAACATTATTATTAGCTCCCCAAGTTCTGCAGATCTGACCAAAGAGCGTATGATCCAAGCCATTTGGGGAAGGCTAAAGCGGAACCAACAGCAACAACTGTGGGCACATCTCTCACCCTTGCTGTGAAGGATTCTGCACTGTGGGCTCAGATATGTCACGAGAAGAGGGTCTGGCTGTGCCAGGCTCGGTCTACTCAGGCAGTGGGGAATCTGGCTCATCTACTCCTTTCCGCTCCAGGAAGTTACATAGACCTGTACTTCTACATGAAGTACTCCCAAGAGAAGGGAGTCCCCTAGTCCAACCCCTGATGTGAGAGTAAGCCATACTTACATTTGAGATACATTTTCTGTTTTTAGTGGTTCATACTTAAGGACCCAGGCTTTCACAGCCAACTTACTATTAGAGCATATATGATAATGTTTATAAATTATAATAGATTTTATAAATGTCTTACTATCATAAGTTAATCTTCTAGATATTTACTTGATCTTTCTTGAATTATTAGATGCATTTCTTATGTAGAGTTTATAACAAAATATTTTAATGGGAAATTAAATTATAATAATTTGGATATTTTCTATTTATTGCTATTTATTAGCATTGGACCAATATTTGGATACTCATGGTTTTCTGAACTCCATCTGAGTGCAGTCCTATAGTACCTGAGGACTTCTGCCAATAACATCATAGTTGCCTCAGTTACGTAGCTCTTCATCTGCCTAGTGTTTCATGGTTTTCAAATTGTACGTGCTAGAAAGGTTCTGTAGGTAAACTATGAGAGGAAAAAAGCATTATGTACATTAGTTGAAATTGGCATCATGTTGCCAAACTGTAATAAGCCTTAGGGGAGCTCAGTGTTGAAACTACTCAATTGAAAGCTGCAATTTCCCATAACAATTTAAAAGGCCTGCAGGCATGCTCAAGTCCTAGCTGGATCTTTCAGTTAACACTCTGTAACATGACCCCAAAGTCTCATTTACATCACGGCAATTAAAATATATTCCACATTACATGTTTACTACTGTATACTGGAGAAATAATCCAATGAAATGCCACTATTTTCTGGAAATAATCATGGAAATCTTTATATTCACGATTTCTTCTTTCCAAAGTGGGGTTGCTGTGTCATACTGATGGTGATTGTGAAGGAGGAAGAGGTTGGGGCAGGGGAAAAGGAAGGCAATCTAGACTAATAATAACTAGTAGTCATTACTACTTGGTTACCCACATGAAATTGGGTTGGTCTCAGTCGGTTCACAGGTCACAGTTGTCCATTATGCAAAATAATTATTGTAATCAGAGCTAATTGGCCCCCTACCAGTAGCTAGAAGTAGAGGGACCAAAAATTAAATGAGTATTAAAATAATATACCTCCTGGTTGCAGAAATACTGCTCTTGGACTAGGACAGAAATGCTCATGTCCAGTTGGGAGAGTGATGGAAAAGTCCAGTAGCACTCACCTAAGGAAGATGTTTTCATAAATTGGAGTCCTTTCCTTAGTGCTCCATCCAAATTAATTTCAAATCCTCCTGGCATGTGGATTATAACTATAACTATTAACTGATATCATAACTATTTTGTAATGAGATGAATAGCAAGTTAAATTATTTTAAAGCAAAGCCACAGTAGCCAAAATTAGATCATATTTTCTCAACAGTGACTATTGCATTTTAGTAATGCCTTTCTTTCAAGGAACACAGACCAAATTGACTTATTCCAAATTATTGTTGCGGTTTAATATTTATTGAGTAGCCACAATTTACTAGCTTACCTTGAAAGTGTGGTTTTTAGCAATTGTCTAGACTACATCACCAAGGTATGAAATACAGTGGCAAAAGTCCAGCTTCTCTACTTGGCAGACAGTCAACGGGAAGCCAAGGAAATGGATTTCTCTCTGTGCCTCTTGGAACACTTTTGCTTGCACTGCCCTTTGGTGGTCAGGAAGTTCGTTGAAAGAATCCTACTTCAGCAGACATCTGAGAAGAAGACAATTTCATCTGCTGCATAGGCCCATTTTAATACTGTGCCTCAGCTTATAACTACCAGTAGTCACAGCATGAAAACTATTTTTTCCATTGGGCCACATACTCCAGAGCATTTATGCTAATGATTGAAAGGGGCCTCTTTTAAGCAGACACGGCCTCCTTGTGGGCCGCTGGGCTGGGCAACAACAGAGTGTGGGCTGGATTGCAGCTCCCACTCACCCCTCAGCAGGTGCCCCTGACAAGGTAGGCCTGGGTCAGGCCATGTGTACCTGACTCATAAAATTTTTTTGTAAACATTATAAATTATGCACACGTTTGTCTTTATGATATAAAACATTCAGCTGATTAATTGGATATACTTTTCCTATTTTTACTTGACTATTTGGCAGCATTTATACAAGGTCATAATATTTGAGTGTATTATACATATGCATTTTAAGGTGTGTAACTAAACTTGAAATGACAAAACATTATATTACTATGTCAGCCTATACCATGTCCAGCATATTTATATGTCCTGATAGTGTTGCATTAAAATTCATTGAAAAACAAACAATAAACACCAAAGAAGAAAAATATTAAAGAGAATTGAACCCTCTAGAGTAAGTGCAGAGACTATTTGCCAGACTGGCTATGAAAACGTTGGTCCTTTTTCCCACACTCATAGGAACTGAGTCTAGACCTGACCCAGCCCCTACGTGTCCATGGCAAGCTTAGGAGAGTTTCCATAGTTCTTTGGGCAAATCAAACACTAGGCTGAATCCAAAGACATTTTGAAACGCTGAAGCAACTCTGGGATTGACCTATCCCCTTAGAGCTTCACCACTTGAAGGAGGGAGGGAGATGTGGGACTCTCTCTGTGCATGTCTTCCTCCTGGCTCCACAAGAAGGTGCCACGTTGAGCGAGACCCTCACCTCCAGCACAGAACCAGAATTTCCTGCTCTCCAGGGGTCTGTGAAGAAGGTGCCATTTGGCTGGTTTGGGGCTTTTCAGACTGAGACGAAATCTATCTGGTGGACTGTAGACAGAGGATATGTTTATTTTAGTAATTCTGCCTGTGGGCTATGGAGGCATGAATAACTGCGCTTATCCTTTATTCTCCACATACTTGTTGGTAGTTATCAGGTCTCCACCTAGTTGTTACTAAAATAAACCTCACATAGTTCTTTCAATTGTGAGACTCTTAAACAGTTTCATTGCTTCTCTTGAAAGTCCTTCGTGTTTGCCTCCTGCTTTCTACCACTAAGATGTAAATATTTGGATAATGTTATAGATGAAATCATTTTGAAATTATTGGGCTGGGAACTTTTTTTTTTTTCATTTGATAACCTAGTATTTCTGAATATGCTCATAAAAATGCAAAACCCAAATTCCATTCAAACATTTTAGCAAAATACCAATTACACTACAGAAGTAAAACCCCTTGCTCTCAGTCATTAGAGGACTGAACTTTTATATGTTTTTCCCATCCCCGCATCCTCAGATAAACCTAATGACATGATTTTGTTCTTGGACACTGAACGATGTTTTTCGATTTAATTATAACTGGCCCTTATCAAGTAGACATTATGATTTGTGCCAATCACTATGCTTTTAAAACTATATCTCATTTAATCTTCATAATATCTTCATAGGAAAGATATTGTCATATGCATTTTAAAGACTGAAATACAGGAAACCAAATCTCAGGGAGTTTAAGTAACCTGTCCAAGGTTATAAGTCACATAAATTGTAAATAGTGGAGCTAGACTTTAGACATAGATCTATCGGATCAAATTTCCTATATTTCCACTCTAGTTGAATTACTATAGATTTTTTTGGTTGAAATATCAGGGTAATAACTTGTTGATTCAAAATCATATTTCTCTCTCTCTATGGTCTTTCTTCGACGTAGACTCCAATGGCAGACAGCCTTTCTCCACATGGTGGCAAAATGTAAACAAGCTTCACGTTTTCATGTTCCCAGACCAGCAACTCCACATTCACTGGTTTTGAGTAGGTGCATTCCCAATAGTTTTGTCACATGCCCTGGAGCTGACTTTATTGGCCTGAGTTAGGTCACATCTCTATTCCTGAATCAATCACTGAGATTCTGTGTAGGCAGTTCCTTGACCCCAGGATTGGGGTCTTTTCCATCTGAACCCCTGGGAAACAAACATGGGAGAGGAGTATTTATTCTGGGAAATACAAAAAAAAATTCGTATGACCTTGATGGCCATGATGTAGAAGAGGATCTCTCCTTTGGTAACTAAACCACATGGGATGGGAGACAAGCAAGAGGAATTGTGACTGTGTTCTCCTCTGAAACACGTAATATCACAATGAGGTATCGTTTATTTCTTCCTTAATTGTCTTTTCCCTGAAGAAGAAGCTTTAAAATATTTCCAAAATATTTTATCTTTTTAACTTGGTCTTGAATTTTCCACCTTTCTTATTCCTCACTTGAATTTCACTGGGCTTTTACTTTGGCCTCCCCAGTACTGTGATCTCTGTATATTTAATTATCATGGTATTTTCAATATGACAACCTTCCTTAACTTTGTTAATACTGGACCTGTTGACATCCTGACACAGTTTGTCAAACTCTTTGTTGTCATTTCTCTCTCTCTCTCCCTCTCTCTTTGTTTTTTAACTTTGTTTTTTTATTGCTTCAATCCCCTTTTGGTTCTAAGGTTTGGAAGTATAGTCTAGTGGTTAAGAGTACAGATTTGGAATTAAAATGAAATGTGTTCAAATTCTGCTTGGCTACTTCCTGACTCTGTGTCCCTGGACAAGTCAATTAATCTCTCTGGGCCTTAGTTCTCGCAGGTGACAATGAGCTTTATAATTCTTACCTGGCAAGGTTGCCGTGAGGATTAAGCGAGGTCATGTATGTAAAGCACCTGGCATATTTTAAGCACTCAATAAACAATCAAGATTGAAATTAATAATTCATCAAGGAGCTTTTATGTCCACTCTTAAAGAGAGGAATATGCCAGGCACTTAGGGAAATAATATTAGCTCTTCATTTAAGAAGATCCTCCTGTTGCCCACAGCTTTCCCAACTGTCACCGGGTCAGTAATACCCATCTTTGAGTCACTTTTATGATATAGCAAGCTATAGCTGTGTTTAAGCCATCTGGAAGGCTTGCTTATTTTTTTCTCACTAAGACTAAAGCTTTGAATTCGGGGTTGCTGCTACACAGGTCTTATAGTTTGGCAACATTTCAGAGAAATAAATAGAAGAGTACCAAATGGGAGTGAGCCCCAGCCTAGCCACTCGCTGGTTGTCTGACTTGAACATTTGTATTAATTTCTCATATTTCCTCATCTGTAAAACAGGTAAATCACACAAACTTGATGAGCCATTGTTAGAAATAGACATGCAATGTGTAAAATACCTAGCATGAAAAAGTGTTTAATAAATGGAGGTTATTGTTATTATTGTGTATTTGACTACGGCTCAAAGACGGGCACGTTAGTTTGAAGGTGGCTTGGCAGTCCACGACCCGGTTCAATCAGAACAATACAGAGTTGGGTTGTTTTTTACCTAGTGTCTATTTGAGGCCATTTGGATAACACAGTATCATCTACATGATACATAGCGGTTTCCTTGATTTTCCCTCTGAACCAGATAGTATTACTGGCAAAATTGTCAAAGGCCTGGCTCGTGCTGAAGCATGGGTGAATAAAATGGTGGCCTCTATATTCAGGGTTCTGGTTTAAACCATCATAAAAATGCTTAAATAGATATGATGGATATTGGTTGATCTAGGCAGGCAGACAAATTGAGAGATATTATTTACACTTTACCCTGCAGGTCTGCAGGGTAGGAAAGCTGCGTTTGGCTCAGCTGTATTGGATTCTAAAGTGCCTTTTCCCATCTACATTAAGTATGGAGATTATGGCCTTCTCCCTCCAGTTTCTCACGCCCTTGCAATCACAGACTATATTACTGTCTTAATATGTATTACCATTACGTTATATTACCTATTGTCTATAATTTTTATCAGGAAAACCAGAATCACTTTTAATTTCAAACTCTGCAAGTGAATTGCTTTATTTGTTTTTAAATCATAGAATATATTCCCACTTTACATTCTTGGGTAATTTAGTTTCATTATCCATGGTTTTTCTTTTTTGATCATTTCCAGTTTTTGTTTCCTTCTACATATAAGGAATTTTGAAAGAATTTTTAATGATTTGATCAGATTTAAGCCACTTTTCTTATAGCCTAAGGCACTGTTCTATATATTTTTCAATTAAAAATTTTCCAGTATTCACACTTATGCAGGAGCTATTTTAGTAATGCTCCTATTTGTTTCATTATTTAAGTTTGCATATTTGCTATCTATGCTAAATCGTGAAGAACAGTTGAGTTTAAAAATAGTAAGCCTCCTATTTATTATTTTTTAAAGACATAAATATATATCTATGCACATGAAAATGTTCACAATATGTTACATAAAAATGGCTTACAACATCTATGTTAAATATATATATGACACGTATGTTCATACACACACACACATAGAAAAAGTCTGTAAAGGTGAACACTAAAATGTTAAGAGGACAACAATTTTCGTGACTTTTGCTGCACTTATCTGTATTTTCTAGTTTTCACAAAGAACAAATATTACTGCTTAATACATGTTTTAAATGAAAGAAAAGCAAGAATTGGGAATGTGCATTAAATAGTGTTGAGGGATGGCCTTCCGTTCTCTCTATCTCAGTAGATGGTCCTCTTTATCCATCCACTCAAGCCGGTGACCTGGTAGTCACTCCCAATTCCTCGCTCTCATTTTAGCCCATCACCAGTCTTGCTGATGCCACCTCTCTCTCTCATATCTGTCCATTTCGCTAAATCTCCACTGCCATTTCAGGCTCCCTAGTCCAAGTTGTCATTCTCTTGCCTGGACTTCTGCAAAAATCTGCCAACAAGTTTTCTTGTTTCTGCTCCGGATCTCCCTCTTCCCTGTTCTCCACACTTCAGCCCTGGGAATCTTTCCAAACTGTAAATCTGATGGATCATGCCAATGCCCTATTTAAAACTCTCATATTCCACCCATTATTGGTGGAACGTGAACGAACCTGCTTAGCCTGTCCTATGAAGCTGTGCATCTGGCCCTTAAGTTCCCTCTGGACTCATCTCTCCTCACTCACTCTGCCCTGCCCTGTTGGCATTTGTCCATCAAGCTCTTCCCTGCCGCCAGGTGTTTGAACACGTTCTTCTCTCAGCCTGATCTGTTCTACTGTCAGCCCTTTCCCTGTGACACACATACTTGTGACCAGGCTAAATTCTATTTATCCTGTGGGTCTCAACCTAAATGTCATTTAAGAGGGGTCTTCTTTTGGCTCTCTGTCTCAATTAGACCCCACCTCCTAGTCTCTCTCTTAGCAACTTGCAATGTTTTGCAGCATTTGTTACATTTTTAATTGTATATTTATTTGTGTGATTAATTATTTAAACTTTCTCTTTCCCCTTTCAGACTGAAAGAGGGTTCATTACTCCATTCCCAGTGCCTCTCACTATGCCTGACATGTATGATGAATGAATAAAAAAATTAATGATCACTAGGCTTTGTGCTCAATTCCATGTCAATGCATGTAGAGCCCCCACATTCTTCTGAATTAATGCTGAGTGTTCCTCCCACTGGTCTTTTCTTGCTTTTTCATCCAATCTGACAATCTCTGCCTTTTAATTTGTGTATGTAGATCATTTATTTTTATATGTAATGTGATTATTAACATGGTTAGGTTTCTCTTTTTCCATCCATTTAGTTTTAACCTATTTGTGTCTTTTTGTTTCTTGGAAGCAGCATATAATTTTTTTTATCTAATCTGAAAAATCTCTGCATTTTGTGGGGTGTTTACACCATTTACATTTAATGTGATTATTGGCCTTGTTAGATTTAAGTCTATCATCTTGCTCTTTGTATTTGATTTGTCCCATATGTTCTTTGTTCTTCTTTTCCTACCTTCTTTGGATTAGCTGAATATTTTTTATGCTTTCATTTTTTATGATTCCATTATTTCTTTTGTTGGCTTATTAGCTGTAACTCTTCGTTTTGTTATTTTAGTGGTTGCTTTAGTATAACATCTAAAAATATACGTCTTTAGTATAACACAATAAGGTGATATTATGCCACTTCACATATAGTATAAAAACCTTACAATAGTTTACTTCTATTTCCCCCTCCCTTCCTTTATGCTACTGTTGCAATACATTTTACTTACACATATGTTATAAAATCCACAATACATTGTTATGATTTTTGTTTAAACAGTCATCTCTCTTTTAAAGAGATTTAAATAATAAGAAAAATGTCTTATATATTTAACCAGATAGCTACCATTTCCAAGTGCTGTTCATTCCTTTGTGTAGATCCATATCCACATTTCTATCTGATGTAATTTTCCTTCTGCCTAGAGGGCTTCTATTACATTTCTTGTAATGAGAGTCTACTGGTGATCAACTTGTGTATGTCTGAAAAGGTATTTATTTCCCCTTCATATTTGAGAGATATTTTCATTGGGTATAGAATTCTAGGGTGACAGATTTTTTTCTTTCAGTACTTTAAAGGCGTTTCTCTACTGACTTCTTACTTACATTATTTCCAGTAAAAAACTCTGTATGTAACGTGGGTCTGCTTTTTTCCTGGGTCTGCTTTTAAGACTTTCTCTGTTACTGGTTTTGAACAATTTTAATCATAATCAAATGCCTGGTATAATTTTCTTTACATTTTTTGTGCTTTGGGTTCGTTGAGCTTCTGGGATCTGTGGATTTATAGTGTTTATCAAATTTGAGAATTTTTCAGTTATTATTTTTTCAAAATTTTTTCTCTTCACTCCTCTCTGTCTTTTCCTTCAGGGACTCCAATTGCGTCTATATTGGCCTCTTGAAGTAGTCTTACATCTCACTGATGATGTATTTATTTATTCTCTTTCTCTGTACTTCATTTTGTATAGTTTCTATTACTATATCGTCTATTACTATATCTTTAAGTTCTTTAACTTTTTCTTCTACAATGTCTAACCTGTCATTAATCCTATCCAGTGTGTTTTTCATCTCAAACATGGTAGTTTTCATCTCTAGAAGTTTTATTGGGGTCTTCTTTTTGTATCTTCCATGTCTCCACTTAATTTTCGGAACATATGGAGTATGATTATAATGACTATTATCATGTCCTTGTCTATTAATTCTAACACCTAGGTCAGTTCTGAATCAGTTTCAATTGATTGATTTTTCTCCTCATTATTTCCCTGCTTCTCAGTATGTCAAATAATCTTTGAGTGGATGATAGACATTGTGGATTTTGCTTGTTGAGTGCTGGGTATTTTTACATTCCTGTAGTGTTCTGGAGCTTTGTTATGGGATAATTAAGTACTTGGAAACAGTTTGATCCTTTCTGGTCTTGCTTTTAAGATTTTTTTAGATGAGACCAGAACAATGTTTAGTCTAGTGCTAATTATTCCCCACAGCTGAGGCATGACTTTTCTGAGTACACTGCCTAATAAATTATGAGGTTTTTCCAGTCTGGCTGATGGGAATATACACTATTCTTGGCCCTGCGTGAGCTCTAGATACCATTCCCTGTAATTGTTCTTTAGAGGGGTAATTTTGCTCCTAGGGGACATTTGGTAATGTCTGAAGATATTTTTTAGTGTCATGACTGTGGGTGCTACTGGTATCTAGTGGGTAGAGGCTAGGAGTGCTGCTAACCATCCTACTATGGGATAGCCCCCAATGAAAAGGAACTTTTACATCTAAAATGTCAGCAGTGATGAGACTTAGAAACTCTGCTCTAATCCTTTCAAATCCTTCTTTCTCTGGCCTTCAGTAGTCTCCTTGCACATCTACTGATCAGTACTCTGCTGAATGCTCAAGAAGGACCCTCTGCAGACCTCTCGAGTTCTTTCTCCATGCAGCTGTCTTTTCTCCAGCAATTTGTCCTGCAAATTCTTACCATCTGTTCCACCAAACTTTCAGCTCTGTCTCTTTAACTTAGGAAGTCTGCTGGGCTCTTCCTAGGTTCTTCCTCCCTGTGCCCAGAAACTCTCTCAAGGCAGTGAGCAGGGATAATCAAGGGCTCATCTTGTTTGTTTCCCATTTCTCAAGATTCAACTATCCTTCATTGCTTCTGGCAATATCTTGAAAACTTTGTTTCATGTATTTTGTCTATCTTGTTGTTGTTGCTATTTTATTTTATTTATTTATTTTTAAAGATTTTATTTACTTATTTCCCCCCCCAAAGCCCCAGTAGATAGTTGTATGTCATAGCTGCACATCCTTCTAGTTGCTGTATGTGGGACAGGGGGTATGCGGCCTCAGCATGGCCGGAGAAGCGGTGCGTCGGTGCGCACCCGGGATCCGAACCTGCGCCACCAGCAGCGGAGCGCGCGCACTTAACCGCTAAGCCATGGGGCGGGCCCTGTTGCTATTTTAGACAGTAGTGTAAACCCAGTTCCTGTTACTCCATCTTGGCTGGAAGCAGAAGTCGACTTCTTATTTATTATTGCTATCAAATATTCTCTGTATTTCCTGCCTTGTTTTAACCTTCTTAACCACTAATTATTCACTGTATTTATTTTTCTCTGTACCTATATCTTCTCAACAAGCATCACTTTTGTTTCTCACAGTAGACTCCCCTTTCCTTATATTTCTTTTCACAGTTTTGTTTGTGTTTTAACTTTGTGCCTCAAATATGATAGCTAAATTCACTTGCAGTCTTCTGTTTGAAAATCTAAGCTCAATTTTTAGTTGTGTTTGAATTTAGCATTACAAAGAAAAATCACCATAATATGAGTTTATTTTTGGACTTAATTATTTCAATTCTTTGATTTGTAAATTTGCCTCAGGAAACAAAATTTTCTCTAAAATGAACAATAGCAATTGATTTCTTCTTGAGTTCAAGTGACATTAATCCCGCTATTCAGTAAAGGAAATACTTTGAAATTCTTATGGTGTGCAAAGTTGTATTTAATGTTTGATTAACATAACTGGTAATAAAATCATAAATACTAACTTATTAGGGAAAATATGAATTGTGAATAACAAAAGGCAAAAATTTCTTGGTATTGTGTACAAAGAACTTAATTTAGATCTTTAATCTGAAATATGTTGGGATAAATTAGCATTTCTCTGAAATCTGCTTATTCTTTTGGGTGAGCTTTTCCGAACTATTATGAAGATAAGAGGACAATCTATGCAGAAAATATTTAAGGTAACATTCAGGAATTTGTAATTCTTACAGAAAATAAATAACAATGGAAGCATGAGTGAGTTTGACCAACAGGTTATTTAATCCTTTGGGTTTGGATATTTGTTTTTATGTCAGTTGCTAGATAGACCCATAAGCTCATGGAACTTTAGAAGTACAGATGATTTTAGAGATGTTTGTTATAGGCCTGACAAATAGTAATCATTGTCATCAAGGGTTTTATAGATACAGAAACTCCAGTTAAAATCAGATTACTTTCTAAAGGCACAATTAAAAAATGTTTCTTTGGAATTAGGAACATTTTATGAAACAATGTAATGTTATTAATTAGAAACATTTTATGAAACAATGAAATAACGTTAAGTTTTCTGGCCAAGTTTCAAAGCATGTTGAAATAATATATCTGAAATAGAGGATATGATCACCCTAAGTCTAGTGTCTATATAAGTCAGAGACTGCCTGCCCATTCATTCATTCATTCAAATACTTTGCAAGATATTGAGCAAAAACCAATAACTAAATAACGCAATTTGTTGTAAGACCACCTGTATTTTCCAGAGGAGTGCTATGGTTAGTAACTGAGTTGTTTTGCAAAGAGCTAATGAAATTAACCAAACCAGTTTGATATTGTCATGTATTTGCTGCAGCCAGTTCAATCAAAAGTTTTTGGTCAACTTTCTTCCTAATAGTTTTCTAATTTTTCAAAGGCCTTGCCCACCGGTGCGGCAAAGGTCCTGTTCATTAAATGCTTTATGCTGAATATGCACACCGCAGCCCTCTTCCTTGTGTGGGACTGTGCAGTCACCATTGAAGGGCTTCCACAGCTCAGTGATCCTAAAGCAGCTGCACTTTTCCACCTCTCATCTTCAGCCTTGAGTGCAGGAGACAACACAGAAAACCGCCTTTTGAAGTCATATCGAACTCAATGACTTCCATCAGAAGCATATCAGGAGTTGAAAACATTACAGTGCAGATTAAATCCTTGAAGAGTTTGAACTATGCACAAAAATAGAAAGACAGATGCAAAGGACTTTTTATTGTTTGGAATCTCTAAGATCAGAATGTCTTTGTCTTTGATAGTATGTTTGAATGCTATATTTTGATTTATTATGGTACTTTAGAATTGCTTCATAAATAAAGAAGACTCAGAGAATTGGTGCTAGAGATGTTCTATAAAGCTCAATCTAAAATTATCTCTTTATTACTAATTTATTAACATTTAATTAGTATTGATTTATAAACATTGGTAACATTACCACAAGGGTACATCTTTAATAGTGATGATGTTCATATTATGATGATAAATTACTACAACAAATAGTTTAGACTTTGCATGCCATAAGATTTCTGTATTAGTTTCCTAGGGCTGCAATAACAAATCACACGAACTCGATGGCTTAAAATAACAGAAATTTAGGGGCCGGTCCAGTGGGTAGTGGTTAAGTTCACACACTCCGCTTCAGTGGCCCAGGGTTCACAGGTTCGGATCCTGGATGCAGACCTATGCACCACTTGACAAGCCATGCTGTGGCAGGCATCCCACATGTAAAATAGAGGGAGATGGACATGGCTGTTAGCTCAGGGCCAATCTTCTTCAGGAAAAAGAGGAGGATTGGCAATGGATGTCAGCTAATCTTCCTGACATAAAACAAAACAAACAGAAAAAAAAACCTCAGAAATTTATTCTTCCAATTCCAGAGGCAAAAAGTATGAAATCAAGCTGTTGACAGGGCCATGCTCCCTCTGCAGTACTAGGGAAGAATCTGTTCCACACCCTCTACTAGTTTCTGGTGGTTGCCGTCAACCGTTGGCGTTCCTTGGCTTGTAGCTCCGTCACTCCAGTCTCTGCCTCCTTCCTCACATTGCGTTCTTTCCTGTGTGTCTGTATGCCTCTGTATCCATAGCTCCCTCTCCTCTCTCTTACAAAGACACCAGTCATTGGATTTAAGACTCACCCTAATCCAATATGACCTCGTCTTAACTTGATTGATTGTATCTACAAAGACCATATTTCCAGAAAAGGTCACATTCACAGGTATTAGGGGTTAAGACTTCAACATACCTTTTTGGGAAACACAATTCCACCCACTACAGTCTCTGTTGCAACCACTCAACTCTGTCTTTGTGGCATGAACACAGCCAAGGACAGTACATAAACAAATGCATGTGCTGTGTTCCAGTAAAACTTTATATACAAAAACGGGTGTTGGGTCAGATTTGGCCGGTGGACCAAAGCCTGTTCTAACGAATTGAAGCAAAACTTCAGCAGAGAAAAAAGCAATTTTCTCTTGCTTCAATCAGTCCATTTTTAAAGTATAAAAATGCTTACATATGTGTGTATATAGCAACATTTATTCTGAAATAGGTGTCAGCTTAGGGCAAGAAATGGAACTTTTACAATGATTTCAAATCTCAAAGTTCTATTACTAAAAATGCTTGAGTTATAATATTTTTCTTGTCAATTAAGAGCTTTATGATGATCTTTTAGTTATGAGAGTCTATATGGCCTTGCCTCCAAAGAGATCAAGACTATTTTGGAAACAAGATTTCCCTTGAACTCAGACATATTTATTCACTATATTGGAAAGAATGTACTTTTCCCCCCCACTAAATGTATGCTCCATGAGGGCAGGGACATTGTTTCATTCAATGGTGTATCCTCAGCACAGAGAAAAGAGCCTTATACACACTAATAGTCATTCAACAAATATTTATCTAAAGTAACTTTTGTTTGTTGGAATAAAAAGAATGAATTGGTGTGTTGTTTAATCCTGTTGTATAAAAATAGTCTCTGTCACTGTACCTTGAAATTATGTCTTGTCTTAAACTGAAAGAAAAGCTACAATAAGAGAAATACAATTTCTATTAAGAGCTATTGGGGGCCGGCCCCGTGGCTTGGTGATTGAGTGCGCGCGCTCCGCTGCTGGCGGCCGGGGTTCGGATCCCCGGCGCGCAGCGACGCACCTCTTCTCTGGCCATGCTGAGGCCGAGTCCCACATACAGCAACTAGAAGGACGTACAGCTATGACATACAACTATCTACTGGGGCTTTGAGGGGAAAAATAAATAAATAAATAAAATTATAAAAAAAAATAGAGCTATTGGAAGAATTTGTAGAGAGAATAATGGGGTAAAGAATCAGAAGGGGTCAGTGAAATATACTAGTTTTTTTTTTTAAATCAGATTCATGGAAAAAAAGAAAATGGTAGGTTAGTCAAGATACATTTCAACAACCCAACTGAAATATTAGCAACTACTTTTAACAGCCCAGCTCAAATCAACAGCAGAGAAATATGGAACCCCAAGTGAGGTAAACCTTTACTGGCAATGTGGGTAGGGGAGGATGTAGTTTGGTGAAAATGTAGCAGGAGGAACAGTCCACAAGTTTCTAAGCATAGGCTCTGGAACTCTGTATCACTCCAGCTCAGAGTCTCCCTGCTCTTCTTACAGCTGCATGAAAAGCAAAAGTTAGAAAGTGAGAGGTATAAGAGTAAGAATGTGGCTCAGAAAGAATCAAGACTTGTTGACAGCGTAGATGTAAGCAGAGCCACCATGGGAGATTCAGCAACGACTACAAGACTCCACGTTGGAAGCACATTAAAGAGTGTTGTGATGTGTATCATGAGAGCCAAGGATGAAAAGAGGGAGAGACAGACCCTCCGGGAGAGGGATGCTTCACGGAAGAAAATATCTAAATAGAAGTCACAGCCCTAAGGATGTGGAACCAAAGAGAAGACCTGGGGCCACCGGGAACCATTTGTCTCAAGTTGATTATGGAATCACTCAAACAAAAGATGAATTTAGGAAAGAAGGAGTGGAGTGGGGGGAAATACTGATGGCTGAAGACAGGCCTTCAGGGACCTTCAGATTAAAAGGAAAACCAAAAGAAAGAATAAAGACAGAGGAGGACATTTAAAATGCGGGTTAGCTCTGGGCAGCTGTCCCTCTTCTAAGCCCCACAGTTTAGGGAGCAGAGCCTTTTCTGCCCACCTTCACCCCTGTCAATTCAGCAAATTCAGGAAAAAGAGCATTGCTAAGCAAAGAAACACAATTCTCCTTGCTCCTTCTAACTTATTCTTGCTACTGGCAGTTGTAAGAAACTACCCCATCAAATTAGCCACTTGAATTGCCTTAAATATCAGGAAAGTGCTGATTAAACTCATTTTCTAGGGAGTAAAATGCATTTTGAGGAGAGGGAGTCTGAGGGAAGGACCAGCTTTTTCCACAATTCAAGATGTTTAGGTCCTTAAAACATGAAAATTGTGACCTCAGAAGGAAAAGTCTTTGTAAAAAATAATAAAATGTTCAATGCATTTTTCAAAGTTTCCTTTCTAAGAAGTTCTCAGTTTGCTCCTGCTCTTTTAAAAAAAAATTGAAAAAGAAATAAAAATAGTATAGGTTTTTGTAAGAAAAAGAAAAGGAATTTATTTGTGAATGGAGAAAATGCTGCAAGGGAAAACTTTTCCATTGTGGAAAATTTCAGAAACATATTGAGGCCAAGTTTTAGCTGGTTTCTGTAGTGAAATTTGAGCCTAATTTTTTTTTTTTTGTATTAATGTGAAAAATTAGCAGAAAGTGTACCTCAACTCCTGGTAATAGAGGATATTTTTACACTGATTTCACAAATTTTCATTTATTATTAAAAGCAAGTTTCCTAGATAGGCAATATTATTACTTTCCACCATTCTCCAGATTGAGAAGGATGTAGTCAGTTTTAGATGAATGTTATGCTGACATCATGCAAACCTTTTATCTTTACAGAGAGGCCAATGAGAATTGAACCCTGAGCATCATTTGTCACAACCAGGACTGATGTGCACACAGAAGGAATGAAGTATGGATGTGAAGGAACGGAGGCCTTATTGCTCCCTGACCAAGAGCAGACGAGAGAAAGAACGGCGGTATACTAATTCCTCAGCAGACAATGAGGAGTGTAGGGTACCTACACAGAAGTCTTACAGTTCCAGTGAAACCTTGAAAGCTTTTGATCATGACTCCTCACGGCTGCTTTATGGAAACAGAGTAAAGGATTTGGTTCACAGAGAAGCAGATGAGTACACCAGACAAGGTACGTCATTGTTCTAGGAAAACAAGGCATACTCAAATGGCATGAACTTGTAGATGTCCCTTGTTTCCCCTCAAGGTGACACGACTGTTTTCTTAGTTTGATGTCCTATCCTCTGATTCAGATTTTTGGATAGTAGATAATCACATAGTATTCTTAATTAAAGGTAGAAAGCCACCTATGGCACATTGACCCCAGACACAGGTACCAACACAGGTAGAGAATCATTCCACAACTCTACATTTTGTGTGTGAGGTTTGTGATTCTGCACATGGCCAAGTGTTTGTGCATAAACTTGAAACCCAGGTCTCTAGGGCTCTCTTACACTCTCCTGAAGGTGCTCACAGACATTGTTTTTTGAGTTAAAACTGGTGCCAGGAGAACAGGAACTGTTGATGAGGAATCTCGTCTTTCCCTCATAAGGAAGTAACAATTCTTATTCTGGATCATCTCATGATCCATCCAGCCCATCTGTTTATGTCTGTTTATACAAGATCCTGCCATGGAAGAGTTCCATTTTCTCTCTCACAGGCAATCTAGGACATTAAGGTTATACCTTAAAACATCCTAGTTTCCCATAACATAATCCACTATGGTTTGGTTGTTTGCATATATTTGTTGAACATTTTTATACTCTGTTTTCTTCCTGAATATTCTACCAGTGGAATAATGACTTCTGCAACTTTACTTCACAATCCTAAACCTACTGATTTCCACACTTTGAAACAGTAGCTTATTTTAAATTAGGCATACATAGTTATATTTTGTTTCTTCTAATACAGTCTTGAGATGTGGGCAAGATTACTACTAATAAAAATAAAATCCTCTTACATTTGTATTGCACAGTCAATTCACATAGAAGTTAGCATCCCTTAGCTAATTTAATCAGAAAATGAGGAAAAATAAATTAATCTTCAAAAATAAAGAATATATTCATTTTTTTTTCCAATCACTTTACAGACAGTGTGACTAACAGTTTGATATTGAGCAGGAACAAATTTAAGAAGAAGTAATAATGCAATAAATCATTCAAAAGTTTGAACATTTTCCGTGGTTCTTCTCTTATCCGCATTGTGGAAAGAGTCATCCTAGATAGATTGAAATAGCGTTCGCTCACCCAAACCAGATTACGTCAAAGAAGACTCATTTGATTTACTAAAGGGAGGGTTGTTTTTTCCCCAAAAGCATGCCTTACTAATTACAGGTATCAAATTTTATGAAAGAAGACAAAATAGCTTAACATTTTTAATCCAGTTTTTAAGGAAATATATAGAACACACATTTGAGATACGTACCCTTGGTAAGTCAAGGGACGTTAGTTCATCGTACAATGTGTTATAACTCTAAACTCGATTTTTTTCTTTTATATTGTCTGACAGATGACATAGATTATCAGGGTACATTTTTCACCAATTTAAAAAAGAGTAGGTACTGTAGAAATGCATGCAGTCTGAACCCAGTGTGAAGTCTTGCTTTTTGTAACAAAAATAACTGTTTAGTGCCCTATTGGAAAAAGAAAAAATACATTGTGGAATACTATTAGGAGAAAAAAAGCAGCACATGTGGCATGATGCTCTGAGAAGGCTCATCTCCACCCCAAGCAAGCATTTCGTCTTGGCAGAGCGGAGAATGCTTAAACAGGTTAAAAATAGCGAGCTGAAATTTTCACCTCCTAGGCAGCGTTAATCCAGTGCACTGTTGTTGATGACATGGCGGTACCATCTGTGGAAACCCTGGAACCGAAGCTCTTAGGGGACCAAATAGTACTATTACTCAGCTCCTTGAAAGCCAAGGACAGGAGAACAAAAGGGGGCACAGGGAAGAGAGAGCGAGCAAGGCGGCAGATGGAGGCCTCTTGTTGGAAGCAGCTGAATGGGGTAGTGAGAAGAGGTTTAAGAGCAGAAGTGGAAGGAAAAGCAAAAGTGCACTGCGTGATGGTGCACAATTCACTTGACATGTCATAAATCAGAATGTACTAAAAACACAAATAGGATGTACTGCTATTTATAGCTAAGGTGCACTGGTTCCCTACTGCGCTCCAGTCAATGTGCTAATAAGCAGGTTATGTGCACTATCGTTTAACCCTCGGTCACCTTGTAAAGGAGGTCCCAGTGGCATCCTACTCTCACACACCGAGACATCCGGGCTTGGAGAGGCCTGAGGTCCCGTAGCTAGCAAGAGCTAAGCTGGGACTTGCACCCAGGCCGGTCTGACCATAGTGTTCAGGGTTCTAACCTTGTGCAGTTCCCAAAGCAGAAAACAGACAAGTCAGTGTAATCATTGCCCTTTGGTTTATTGGAATGAATTTTAGCCAACTTTGATGATGTGGATAGAGAGAAGTGAGGAGACTGGAGACATATTTAAGAAATAAAATTGACATGATTTTGTGATTGGGTGGATGAGAATGAAGGAGAAGGAAGCGTTGCAAATACTTTTGCTTCCCTGTGCTTTGATATGCGGAATGTTTGTAGCAGAAGCGATAATGTAGGAGAGAAATAAATACAGAAATCCTGCTATCAGATTATGTCTTTCTCGAGCAAGCATAATGAAAAATCCTCCTAGGCTTTCATTTTCTTTGAACCTGACAAATGTCAATTTTTCCTCACTGACTATTATGCTGTGGGATTAATTATTTAATTGACAAAATGTGCTTCCTGCCACAGATTCTGACATCATACACATAATAAAAATGAAAGATTAAAAATATTAATGGTAGCCAAAGATCTTTGAAACAATTCCAAAGAATCATGCTAATTTAGCTTGTCCATGGAGTTTTAAAACAACTTGTCAGCCCCCATCCACTTATTCTTTGAATGACACAGGAAAATGCAGCTTCAGCTCGAGGAAGCAATGATAGAGACCCCGTTAATAAAATTACGTGAGAATTCAAATCGAGAAATATGATATTTTTATTTTTATCCACCAATTTTTAGGTCCTATTATCAAAGTTGATTTTAATCATTTCTATGGCTTTGCTAACTGGCAGATGACTATTGTTAATTACATGTTATATTTAGATACTGTAAAGCTGGGGATAATTTCATTTTCACAGTAATGTGTAATTTGACTGGATCTCACATAGATCTCTTTCTCGCTTTCTTTTTCAATCTCTGCATGTGGTTTATTGGGTGACGGAAATTGTTACTCTTTTAGCAGCTGTGGAGGTCTCTGTAGGTGTGATGGGGTTAGGGTAACCATGACTTGTTCTACATTCTTGGATACTATTTTCTTTGATTCATCTTTGAAGAGAATTTATCCCATCAAGTCTGAGACACATTTCTTATGAAACAGCTGCATAAGATCATCCCACAGTTTAGAGAATTGATAAAATAAAAGATCTTTTTTCTCTGCACTATGTCCATCGCCTGTAGTGTTCTTGACCGAATGAGAACTTGACCAAACTCCAACAAGGAATTTGGCCATGAGGGTGAATTTTGAAATGAGGTGATGTCTGAAAATAAGAACACTTTTGTTCCACAGACCCGTTAGCTCGAAAAGAACACCTCTGAGACAGTCTTAACCCAAAGTGTTTACCAGTTAGTCAGTAACCAGTGTTGGGGTTGTGAATTTCAGAATTTTAAAATGAAAAGACACCATTTATTCTTCATCTATCGAATAGCAATGGGGAGGAAGATTATATGTTTTAAAATTTGAAAAACAGATAGCATTATGTCTGTATTTATACATACCGGAAATCAAAATAGAGAATAAATTTGCAAAGAAGAGAAGGGAAGGAGGAAGGCAGATTGACAAAGACGGGCGCTCGCTGATGGATTCTCGGTGTGACCCACCTTGGGTCTTCCCTGACAGTGGGCTTCCCGTCCCAGAAACTCTCGTCTTTCCTCACCACTGCTTTAGGATTTGCCTTCTCGCCTCGTGACATTGCTGGTCCAAGGCCAGTTCAAATGTAGTTTGTGGGAAAATAGATCCTCAAGCCCTGATTTACACCACTGCACCTCCCTAAGGAGCCCCAGTCCATCTTTTATGCAAGTATTCCAGATGCTAGAACATCTCCTTACCGAGGATTACCCTCTTTTGTGAAAGAAAAGGACATTAGAGGTGCAGTCTGAGTTTTCCTGTAAATCTGTGTGCAGGATTCCAGCACGATGGTAGCTTGAATGACTCCTCAACCCACCCATCTCCTAGCCAACTCCTTACCTCCTCTGAGCGGAGCGGTGACCAAGGGTGCAAATGAGATCTAGAACTCCATTTGGGTCCTGAAGAACAAAGCTGATGCAGGTTCTTTTCCCCTTTGGCCCAGATGATAGCTCAGAATGTGGTGAAGATCAGAAAGAATGCTGTGGCTTTGTGGTGCCAGAGAGAGGCTGACCTGCCTCTCCCATGGACCTTCCTTGAGTGAATGTTGCCTTGCAGGAGCAGCTGGTTTCCTCGGCCTCTCAGGAGCTGGGGGAACCTAAACAGATGCATTTTCTCCTCTCTGATATTGTGAGAGTGCCAGATAAGGAAACCAGGGAAGAGAAAAGCTTGTCCCTAGAGTCTAACAGGACTTCCCACTGTTTCTTAAGGCACCCTAGGAAAGCAACACCATGCTTACCAGCACCCAGCATGCAGGAACAGGGACAAGATGCAAAACAAACAGATCAGGAAGCTCCTCATAAAAATGAGCAATGGCGATTGGAGAGGAAAACTTGAACCAAAATAAAATATTATAATAAGAGCACTTACAGAAATCTAAGCACCAGAAAGAAAAAAAGCAACAGCAAAACCCACAATAACAACCAGATGCTGGGGGGAAAAGCCAAAATTTACAAACTTAAAAATTTTGTAATAGATTAGTTGAAGAAGAGACAGTGGTCATTGTTAAAATCCACATTAATGGTTTTGAAGACCAAGTAGAAGAAATAACTCAAAACGGAAAATAAAGTTTCAAGTAAAACTAAGAAGAAAACACACACACACAAACCTAAGCACGTCCTAGAGAAATTCTTTAACTTTATGGATAAAGATATTTTACAAGATTCTAGAGAGACAAAACAAGTTACTTTTCTTGTTACTTAGAAAAGAAACAAAAATAAGACTAATGAATTTCTCATTTGTAACAATGAAAGCTAGAAGACAATGGAATAACATCTAGTGAGAGAAATAACTACAACCCAGGAATCCTATAGGCAGAGAAGATATCATTCATCTCTAAGAGTGAATGCAAAATATTTAGGGGCGTGCAAAGATTCAGGGGCTCTATCACCAATGTCCACTGTCTGAGGAAGTATTCAGGAATACCAACAGAGTCAGAATCACTACCTATGAAGAGGAGAGGAAACAGCGATGAGCAATCAACTTTGCAGTATATAGGCTGTTAAATCCCAAATGATGATGACAGAGGAACTGGAAATGGGTAAGAAGCGCTGAAAGGGAAACCTTACAGATGGCTAGAACTGATGCTCCTTGCCTATCTCAGCAAAATCCAGTAGTTGGAGGAAAGAGGTAGGGAAAGTTAAAAGTGTTCCAATATCTCATCTGAAGAGAGAGAGGGAGGGAGCAGTTATGGAGTAGAGCTTTAGTGGGAGAAATAATTGCTATCTTGCATTCATACAAGAATGAAAAACATGTATTTGAATATGAATGTCAGGAAAGGGAAGGTAATCATTAGTGGGAATGAAAAAAAGCACAATCGACCTACCTAATTAGCAGGGGGAAAAGGAGAATGAATAGCAATCTGATCAATTTAGCAACAACATCTCCAAGGAAAAAAGTAAAACCATGAATAACAATTAAACAAGATGGAAGAAGTCAAATCTGCTATATTACATGAAATATAAATGCACTGAATTTTGACACAAACTATTCAGTTGATTTATAAAAGTTATTGGTATTTATAAGAAACAGACTTAAAATGGTAAAAGCTGGTTGAGAATAAAAAGATGGATAAAGAGATATCAGGTAAATACGAACCAAAAGAAAACAGGAATGGCAGCATTAATATTAGGAAAGGTGGAATTTATGATTAAAAACACTAAACAGGGGTTGGGCTGATGGCGTAGTGGTTAAATTCAAGTGCTCCACTTTGGTGGCCTGGGGTTTGTGGGTTCAGATCCCGGGCGTGAACCTACACACCGCTTGTAAAGCCATGCTATTTCAGCATCCCACATGCAAAATAGAGGAAGATTGGCACAGATGTTAGCTCAGGGCCAATTTTCCTAACCAAAAAAAAAAAAAAAGAAAAAACACTAAACTGGATAAAGAGGACCACTGATAAATAATAAAAGGCACACTGTGTAGAAGGATGAATTAATCTTAAATTGCATACATTAAACAATATAATAGCTAAATTTATAAAGCAAAAGCTATTAAGAAAAAAGTTGTTGAAATACATTTATTGTGAGATATTTTGGTTTGCCTCCTTCAGAAACAGGCAGATCTAAAAGACAAAAATGACAGCAATTATATAATATTAATAAAAAATTTCAGCTAAGATATATATACAGAAATTTTTAACTGTCAGATAGAAGTGATACAGTTTTTCATATTTCTATGGAATAGTTGTAGAAACCAATTATGCATTGGGCCACAAAAAGAAATATTAAAAAAATTGTGTAGAGACTTTATAAGACAAATCATTTGATGATATAATTTAGTAAAATTAGAAATAAATAACAAAAACATAAACACACAAAGACACTTTCCCCCGTGGATATGACATCCCTAGATTATGATAAGAAGCAATAGAAAGCAATGAAAAGATAGCACTTTTTTCAAAATTTATGGGAGACAGTGAAAGCCATAATCATAAGAAAAAATATATTGTTAAGGAATATATTTAAAGAATAAATACCAACAAAAATGAATTTACTATGCATCTTAAGAAATGAGTAAAGTATCAGAAAAAAGAAACCAAAGGAAGATAGGAAGAGGTAGATAATCAGGAGAAAACTGAAATTAAAAACAAACAAAAAGCTGATTCTTTAAAAACACTAAGAAACTAGAAAGCCCCTGATGATCCTGATTAAAGAATTAGAACAACAATAAGGAGAGATATGGAAGACATTTAACAACTAAAATGCACTATTCCAAGTGTAGGGGAGGAAGACAATTCCTCTACCCACTCTAGGTCCTTCTGTCTGGGCTACCAATTAAATTGACACGATACAGAATAACAGGAGAAAATCAAAGTTTAATAACATTTATACATGAGAGAAACCCAGGAATTCTGACCAACTCGGCCATCTGGCCAAAGCTGCCAGCTTAAATATCATCGTCAGCTAAAGGCAAAGGAGGATGTCAGGGGTAGTGGTTTGGGACTTCAGAGGGGAGGAAAGCAATTCCCATGGAGATGGAAACGCAAAGGAGTGTTAAACAAGTTTTGCTGGGCCAAAAATGGGCTTGTTGGTGCCTTCCTATCACACCTATTTTACATTATACTATAGCTCTCTTATGGTATTAGCTCCTTCTGGGAACAGGCCTTCTGTGTTAAATTCTTTTAGGCAGTTTGGGGGAAGGTCAAATGTTCTTCCTGAGTCTTCTGAGCCTTTATGGTCTTCAGCTCGAAATAATGACCATTCCAGAGTGGTGAATCTTGGGACAGCCTGCACTGAACCCCATCACAAACAAGAAATTTTTTAAATCTAGAGGAATTTATTTTTTCTTATCAAAGTATCATTAACACCATATTATTTCAAAACATGGAGAAAACTTGTCAAAACCAATCATCTCAGAAGCAATTAGAAAGGTGATTAAAAGAGACACCATTAAAAAGTACCAGATTGGTTTCTAGGTGAATTTTACATAACCGTCCAAGTACAACTAAGTCCAATGTTCAAAAAAACTACTCAACGTCAAAAAAAAGAAAAAGAGAGGCCATCTTAGAAGTAGTTTGGTGCTCCGCTTTGGCGGCCCGGGTTCGCAGGTTTGAATCTCAGGCACAGACCTATGCACTGCTCATCAAGCCATGCTGTGGCGGCAACCTACATACAAAATAAAGGAAGAGTGGCATGGATGTTAGCTCAGGGCAAATCTTCCTCAAGCAAAAAAAAAAAAAGGAAGATTGGCACAGATGTTAGCTCAGGCCCACTCTTCCTCAGCAAACAAAAATCAAAAAAGAAAAATATGGAGGCCAGCTCAGTGGCGTAGTGGTTAAGTTCCCACACTCCACTTCAGTGGCCTGGGGTTTGTGGGTTCAGATCCCAGGCACAGACCTACACACCACTCATCAAGCCATGCTGTGGCGGCATCCCACATACAAAATAGAGGAAAATTGGCACAGATGTTAGCTCACGGACAATCTTCCTGGAGCAAAAAAAGGAAGATTGGCAACAGATGTTAGCTTAGCACCAATCTTCCTCACCAAAAAAAAGCAAGAAAAAAAAAAAAGAAAAAGATGGCAAGCACTAAAATTCATATTATGAAGTTGCCATAACCTTAATAAAAAAAAAAACAATTAAAATAGTACAAAAAAGAAGCCATGTAGACCAAATTTTATTCTCAATCTATGTGTAAAAATTCTAAATAACTATTTGCATATAATAATCTAGCAATATATAAAAAGAATAATAGTCTAGACCAAATTAATAACCAAGTGGTTACTAATCTTCAGTGATAATGCAAAGATTTTTCAATGTTAGGAAATCTATTAACATAATTAGATTAATAAATCAAAGTAGAAAAACCTGATCTTATCAATAGATGATAAAAAGGTTTGGGGTAAAATTTAGAAACCATTCCTTATTAAAATAAAACTCACTAAGTCAAACAAGAATAAAAAACACTTAAATATGTTAGTCATATGTAAGATGATCAATCAAAAAAATTAAACAGCATTCTAAATGGTGAGGTCCTAGGACCTTTTCCATTAAAATCAAGAAGATAAGAAAGGCTTACCTACTCTCACAATAACAATTCAAAATTGTTTTAGACATTTTAGCAATTGCAGTAAGAGAAGAAAATTAAACAGTTGATATATATTTTGGGAAAAGTTAAAATTAGCACTTTTGTTAGGTGTATGATTGATTGTATACATACAAAAACCATCTGTCTCTAGAAATTAAAAAAAAATAGTTCGAAGAAAATTGGTACTTGGATGAATACAAGAGACATATATAGACATCCCAGGGAGGACAGCAGAATAGTTAAAGGATAATCTGTGTTTTGAGTCCCAGATCTGCCATTCATTGGTTGAGTGGCAAGTGACCTAATCTTGGCCAACTAATTTGCTTGGACAAATTCTACTTAATTTCTCTGGCTTTTGATTTTCTTTTACGTAGGTTGTGCTTTAGTTTTCAGTCTGTAGTTTGTTGAGAAGGAAATAAATTAATATATGCTTAGAAAATGCCTGATGCCTGTTATATACTCTTTTTAAGTAATTATTAAGCAATAATTGGCTAAATTTTGAAGTCAGAAAAAACATCCTATCATAACGGCAAAAAACACTATAAAGTACTTTGGAATAAATTTTACAAGAGTGGTCTGGGACCTAATATGAAGGGATCTATAAAATATTATTGAAAGATATAAAACAAGATCTGAATGAATATAAAGACAGTCAATGTTTTCAAATAGGAAGACTGATATCCTAAGACTATTTCTCCCAGAATAAATGCTTATTTATTAGAAGTCAAGGTGTATTTTTAATTGGAGAAAATGATCTTAAAATTCATGTGGAAGAATACACTTCTGAAAATAGCCAAAAATATATTTAAAAGGCAAATAGTGAGGATAAAATGGCCTTAATATATATTTTTAAAAATACGATGAAGCCCCTGTAATCACATCTATATGATATTGGCATAAATAAAGACAAATCAATCAGCGGAATAGACTAAAATTTCAGAAATAGATCCTAGTATATAGGAAAATTTAACATAAAACAAAAATGGTTTTTCTATTCAGTGGGATTTGATAAATGGTGCTGGCACAACTGGTTATCCATCTGGAAGAATATAAAATTGGACCCATATCTCTCAGCATATTCAAAAATAAATTAAGATGGATTAAAGACAAATGTAAAAAATAAAGCAGTAAGAATTCTAGAAGTTAATTCGAGAGACTGAATAAAGTAGGAATGACTTGTTCCCTGAGTAGCAGAACGCTCCCAAAACAATGGCTTAAACACCTAACAGCATTATTTTCTTACAAAACAAGAAGTCCGGAGGTAGAGCGTCCAGGGTTCAAAGATGCTGTCAAGGACACAGGTTTCACTTCTGTCTTTTTTTGCTCTGCCATCATTAGCGTGTGGCCTTTGTCCCATGGATCCTCAGATGTTTGCTGCATTTTCATATTCCTGGTTGAAATAAGAATAAAAGCAAAGTGAGAAGGCTTTTTCTACATTGGACTATTTCTTTTTACTCCCCAGAGACTTCTTCCTACATCTCTCTTTTTCAGAACTGTTATACTTGGCTATGCTTAGCTGCATGAGAAGAGGGAACATTTACTATTTTTGCTTTCCAGCTTTTATAACAGAGGAAAGCAAGGAAAAAGTGGTTGTGAATCCACACAGCCTGCCCCAGGGACTAAATGTATACCCCAAGAATAGGGAGACCATTCTAATAGAAACAGAAAACTCAGAAGAAAAGGCTTAAGTGGTTATTTTGTTTTTAATTTAAAACCTTTTATACATAAATAAAAATACCATAAACAAAATTATTATATTGGGAAATATATTTACAATCCATGTGACAGATATAAGGTTTATGTATATAATATACTGTGGGTGACTTCTACAAATTGGAAACAGAAAGACAAACAACCCAATGGGAAAAATTACACAAATAGACAAGTCACAGAAGAGCAACTTCAAGTGGCCAGTAAACATATGAAAAGGTAATCAGTTTTCTTACTAGTCCAAGGAAGGCAGTAGCTAATCCCAGCTCCTGTATCCCCACTGCACAGGTCCTATCCTGGCTTCCTTCATTGAGCATTCATGTGCCAGGTGACCACCAGTGGTTTCCTTAGGAAATTCCTCCCAGCTTGGTAAGCAGAAAATTCATGGTAGAGGTTACTGTAGAGGTTTTCCTGGTTGGAATTCTTTTTTTTTTTTTTTTTTGTGAGGAAGATCAGCCCTGAGCTAACATCCATGCCAATCCTCCTCTTTTTGCTGAGGAAGACAGGCCCTGAGCTAACGTCTATTGCCAATCCTCCTCCTTTTTTTCCCTTTTTCTCCCCAAAGCCCCAGTAGATAGTTGTATGTCATAGTTGCACATCCTTCTAGTTGCTGTATGTGGGACGCGGCCTCAGCATGGCCGGAGAAGCAGTGCGTCAGTGCGTGCCCGGGATCCGAACCTGGGCCGCCATCAGCAGAGTGCGCGCACTTAACCGCCGAGCCACAGGGCTGGCCCCTCCTGGTTGGAATTCTGAACACATTTTTTCCCAGGAGACAGCCTCATACATAGAAGTCATGCTGTAGAGTGCTGTTAATCCAGTTCCTCAGATACAGATGACTTAGTACACTTGCTTGTTCCATCCTGGCTTCCTATGTGTTTTCATGGGAAAACATGTACTGATGCATATCAACTTCTAAACACAATACATTCCTAAAGTGAGGACTTTCTGTATAATTGTGAAGTTTGGCTTAGGAAGAAACCAAAAAAAGAAAAAAAAAAGAGCAACTGATGAATTGCTGTACTCAAAAACTTATAAAAGTATGTGAAATAAACACAACAAGTATGTATTCATAGAATGACTAAAAAAAAGAAAGTTAAAGAAAAAGAAAGAAAGGCAAAACATTAACAGAGGTTGTATTTGGAGAGTGGGGCTATGAGAGACAACCTGCCAATTTTGAATCAGCAAAGGTCGAGGGCAAAAATAATCCCTGCGTTGGAATTGCAGCAGGTTGGTTCGCTACTTTTCTGAGTGGGGAGGAAAAGCATCTTTCTAGACAGGCAGATACAGCTTGTTAGTGTCCACGCTGTCCTAATGGTTGGTTTTCAATTCAGGATGAACTCTAGATGTGGTGTTTAAGGCAGGAGCGTGGCATAGTGTTTCTGATTTGGTTTAGGGATGAAATATAAACCAGAAGTCCCTGGCACTAGAGGAAATTTTAACCCTTGTGACTCATACTTTTACTCTTTTCTCTTCCATTTTCTCCTCCTTGGAGTTGTGATGCCTTTGTTCTCAGCCTTGTTTCATATTCCATTGTGCTACCTTCTTTCTGCCTCTGTATAGACTTATATGGTTGGGAGATTTTTGAGATCCTCTAAGTCCATTTTATAGAGGAGGAAAACTGAAACTGTGACTTGTTAAAATGGTCACTCAGTGAACAGCTGGTGAGTTGCAGAGCCAGAAATAACCAGAGTCAAAATCCAATCATTTTCTACTCTTTCACCTTTCTAATTTCCACAAAAAAAAAAGAAACTCTTCTAGAAAACCACAGTAAAAAGCTAAACATGTTCTTGAATATGCTTACAACATTGGGGTAGACATAGATAGCTTAGGGAAATCATAAAAAGGACTAAATATAAAAGAAAAATTGATTAATTAGACTTCATCAAAATGAAAACTTCTACTTATCAGAAAATACCTTTAAGAAAATGAAAAAGCAAGCCACAATCTGAGAGAAAATTATATATATGACAAATGACTTGTATCCAGAATATATAAAGAGCTCCTATAAATAAATAACAAAAAGATAAACAATGCAATTTAAAAATGGATGAAAGTCTTAATAGAAACTACACAGAAAAGTTATGCAAATGTCTAATAAGGACATGAAAAAGTGATCAGCATCTTTAGCCATCAGGGAACTGAAAATTAAAACCACAGTGAGATACTACCACTCACCCACTAGAATGGCTAAACTTAAAAAGATCCACAGAGCCAAATATTGGTGAGAATGTGGAACAATGCTCATATGTTGCTGATGGGAGTATAAAATGTAAAATGGCACAGTTTCTTTAGAAACTCTTTGGCAATTTCTTCTATCAAGTTAAAAATAACATCTCCCACTTGACCCAGCAATTCATGTCCTAAGTATTTACCCAAAACAAATAAAAACTTATCTTCAGAGCAGCTTTATTCATAATAGTCGAAAACTGGAATCACCAAGTGAACATATGTTACAAATTGCAGTGTATTCATGCAATACACTATAACTTGTTGATACAAAAGCATGAACTACTGATACACAAAACAACATGGAAGAATTTCAAAAACACTCCATTAAGCAAAAGGATCCAGAGTAGGTACTATCGGACTCCATTTATATCAAGTTCAAGAATAGACAAAACTAATCTATAGTCAAAGAAACCAGAACAGTGGCTGCCTGTGGGGGTAGGGATTGACTGCAGGGGACATGAGAACTTTGTGGGTGTGATGGAGATGTGCCATATTTTGTTTGGGTTCATGGTGGATACATTTGTTAAAACTCACTGAAGTGTCCACTTAAGATTTATGTATTTCACTGCATATAAAATTTACCTAAGCAGTAATAATTTTAAAAAACAAAAACAAAACCTAGCCATGTTCAAACAAGTGTACTTGAATATGGAAAGTTTTGGGTCTGTGTTCTTGATTTCATCCAGCTTCAGCCAGGGTGAGATTTCGTTTGGTGCTGGGGCAGAGTCAGATTCTCCCTGCTGAACCATAACCACAATCCTCTTAAAAACCTCTGCTGCAGTGGCACTCCAATGTTTTGCTGGATAAAGACACTTTGTCCATTAAGATAATAGCATCCACAACATATCCAGATTGTGCTGAGGGAGAGAATGAAGAATTGGTGATATATAGATGGGACCATGCCTTTAAAATATTTTCATCAATTTCCAAATAAAAAAGGCCCAGTTTTTTTTTTTTTGGCGAGGAAGATCGGCCCTGAGCTAACATCTGCCAATCCTCCTCTTCTTTTTTTTTTTTTTTTGCTGAGGAAGACTGGCCCTGGGCTAACATCCACGCCCATCTTCCTCCACTTTATATGGGACGCTGCCACAGCATGGCTTGACAAGTGGTGCGTTGGTGTGCCCCAGGAATCCAAACTGGCAAACCCCAGGCGGTGGCAGTGGAGTGCACACACTTAACTGCTTGCACCACTGGGCTGGCCCCAAAAAAGGCCCATTTTTAGTTCTTAGATATAGATTACTTTTTTGGCAGTTTTATTACTAGAATATTACTAAAATGATAAATAATTTTTAAATCTTTCTACATACCATATGTTCCAGATAGGTCAAAAGAATTAAATTCATATTTCTTAAATGTAGAACATCCAAGTTGTACATTTCCTTTTAGAATGCCACTAGTAGCATGGGGCAGATGTAAAAATGGTATTAATAACTCCTTGAAGATACTAATTATGTGTCTTTCTGTACCATTTTATCCTGCTTTGGAAGTGAAATGGAATATAGTAAATTTTCTTACCCTTCTTCTTTTTGTTTTATTTATTTGTATTTTCTGCATTATGAAAATATCTTAAACCTTCAGCCATGTTGGAAATTGTGAAAGAGGAAGATTTGAGAGCCAAGAGCAAAATGCTTCTAATTTTAAGGACTGAGATTTAGTTTAGTCTTGGATGCCATTATAGTGAATAATGGGAACTGATCCTAGACTTCAAAAGAAATATGACCAGATGGTCTTACCATTCAGCACTTAATGCGGCTATGAATTTGCAGTTCTACCCCAAACTTTTCATTTCCCCAGTGTCCCCCCTCACCTCTGTCATCCTACAAAAATGAAAGGAATCTGAAACCCTTTTTCATGTTTTCTGAAATACTGGTACCGAGAAAACATTTTCTTTGTGAGAATAGGGTTTTATAAAGAGAAGACAAAAACCTGGAACATGAATTAGATCCACCAGGCTAATTACAGCAACTCTGAAGTTTATTACTTTTAAATATTAACTACTTAAAATGATTCATTTAGAGATCAAAATGATTAATCCTTCTCAGTCACTATAAATGTCAGCCGTGGGATTAAGGGATTTAGATGGTCATGTTTACTCAACCTTAAATTTCTGTACTTAAAGACAGAAGTTAAATAGCCCTGGTTTATCATTGTTTCATGTTAGTGTTTTCCTCTTAGCCTCCTCTTGGAGCTCCCCAGCTTAACTGATTGTTAACTAATTTGGGCTGTTAAGTAGGCAAGTGCTTTTTTCAGGCTTGGTGGCCGAGTGCTTTGTAGATTACCTTCTAGAAGGTGTGAGCAGATAGATGTAGCTTATAGCCCTCCTCCGGACACAGTGGGAGTAATCCTTTCCCCCTGACTCGCCCTTTATTGGTCTGATGTCTTGAGCCTGCAGCTTCCTGCTAAACGTGTATCCGGTTCCTTGCCACATTGCCAATTTTGGATCCACATTATGAATCACTGTGGTGTGGCTTCAGTCACAATTATTAAACACCTGCGGCTCCATGCCAAACCATATGCGTATTTATACCAATACCTACTGCAGGTTGACTATCAGATCTCAGCAGATACGTCGTAGGCATATTATCACTGGGTCTCTGATTGTTCTAAAGAAATAATAAGTAAAAACAAGAAGCAAATGCATCTTCAGAATGCTTTTGATAAAAACCAGTTTCAAAGTTATTTCTCTAATTACAAACGGTTGCTAATATCAGACTTGCACTGTTTTGTGGTTGGGTATATAAATCCTTCATGTTATGTGCTTAAGAAGTTGCTCTTTCTAGACAAGTCAGCCGACTCATAACCTAATTTTTCTCCTTTGAGCCACCAATCCTTCTATTCAATATCTATATGTTTGTCTTCCCCTGGAGACTTTACACATCTTAGCTTGAAGAAAATGCATATTCTCGGGGCCCATTCGTTCTAATCCCCCTTTCTCTGCTTGCAAATATTTTTGAGGTTTTCCCTTCTCATCAAATTCACCCTAGAGCCTCAGCTTTACGTGTCCATTGACAGAGGTACCTTTACACCTGAGTTCAGGATGAATGCTGAGGGGGCAACCTGCAGTGGCTTCCATTAGACTTGTGTTTTGGGCAATAAATTGAATTTTAAGTACGGTGTACCATGGTCATTTTCTCTGTCCTCTCAGCATTTGAGATTATCAGTATATGGTTATAGATGTTAATATCATATTAATAGATAAATTGAGCAAGAAATTGAAGATACTTGGATTTTACATACAGAGTAAAATGGGGTGGGGGGAGTTAAAGTATTTAGTGGGATTTTAAGTTAATTTTAAAAATGTAGTTTAGTGTAAGGCCTTCTAAGTGAAGATTTACACCGTCATTGAAATTTCTATTGCATGTTCAGGAATAAGTATTCTGTTCGAATGGGGACAATGTTAATTTAAGAAGGTTAAAGTGTTTGGAGTGTCCCATGAAATATGCATTAGGACTCAAAGGGAAAAAGTTACATACATCTCTATTACTGTGTGATCTTCTTATCATTTTGCAAGCACAGCAAAAAAGGGAACTCTAGTTAAAACAGTAGTGACACTAATTCCAAAAGCATCAAATAAGAAATATTTGCCCAATTTGTAGTTTTGTGTAATGCTCCACCCTTGGAAAATGTCACTCCCTGTCTGAGAATAGATCATTGCATCCAAGCTCAGAACAACCAAGGAAAATACTTGAAGACAGTTATAGATTATTTTATTTCTGTGTATTAAATTTATATTGATTCTTCTACCATTTCCCATACTCAGTTTTGGGGGTTGTTACTATAGAAGAAATGAGTGGTTATTCTTTTTTTAAAAAATCCATATATGATGAAGGGAAAAGGAAGAATTGAAATGAGAGAAAAACGTTGCTCCCATATTTCTTACACAACTTCATTTCTTTACAATAAATGAGGAAGGATTTTTAAAGCCCAGCTTCTCCAAGAGTAGATAATAAATTAATTACCTCTAATTATTGAATAGGAGCTATTAAACAGCAAATCAAGAAAATATATTTGTTTTTTTTATTTGTTTGTTTTTTTCGTGAGGAAGACCAGCCCTGAGCTAACTCCAATGCCAATCCTCCTCCCTTTTTTTGCTGAGGAAGACTGGCCCTGGGCTAACATCCACGCCCATCTTCCTCCACTTTATATGGGACGCCCCCACAGCATGGCTTAACAAGCAGTGCGTCGGTGCGCACCCTGGATCTGAACTGGCAAACCCCGGGCCACCGCAGCAGAGCGCGAGCACTTAACTGCTTGAGCCACCAGGCCAGCCCCAAGAAAATACATTTTTTTTTTTAAAAGATAGACTTTAATGTTTCCTTATTTTGTTTTTAAATTAATGAAATTATTATGAAAAGTAAAAATTCACAACTATAAAATAGAAAATTACTAATTTCCTTTACTTACAACTCCTTCTAAATGATCCATTGTAACAGTTCTATAGCCTCCTTACTTTTATTCATGCTCAAAGCCATAAGCACTTATATAATCCATTGGCTCTCTTCCTTAGTTTCCAATGGGATCATACTATACACACTACTCTGCAACTTATATTTTTTTTACTTAAAATATGTATAATGGGATTCTCTCCAACTCTGAAGATATGGTTCCAAATTCGTTCTTTATGCTAGCCACATAAAGTTCCATGCATGGGATATATAATTTATTCAGCCATTCCCTTTCTGGTAAGCAACCCATTTATTTTAATTTTTGCAACAATGCCATAGTAAAAATTATTTGTACATATATGTTTAAGATCAAGTGATTTTATTCCTATAGGATATAGTCTCAAAGGTAGACTTTTTGAGCTAAAGAGTACTTTTAATCTTAGTAGAAAACTATTTTCAAGTATAAAAGCAGCATAATAGAAAGCAAAGAGAAAAATAATAGAATAAAGTAATAATGAATTTACCTAGCAGGCTCACAGAATCAACTATTTTTTAGGAGAACAATGATTTTTGGTTTATTCCCCAGATTTCAATACCAATGACCTCCACATTGCCAACTTGCAGTGTGGTATAAAAGAGAATCAACAGATAATAACAAGTGTTGATCAGGATATGCAAAAATTAGAACCCTCATACACTGCTGGTGGGAATGTAAAATGGTGCAGCCACTGTGAAAAACAGTCTGGCAGTTCCTCAAGAGGTTGAACACAGAGTTACTATATGACCGTGTAATGCCTCTCATAGATATATACTCAAGAGAAATGAAAACATTTATCTACATAAAAACTTATACACGAATGTTCATAGCAGCATTTCATAATAACCAAAAAGTGGGAACAACTCAAATGTCCATTAACTGATGAATGGGTAAATAAAATGTGGTATGTTCATACAATGGAATATTATTCAGCCATAAAGAGGAATGAAGTCTTGATACATGCTACAATATGGATGAACCTTGAAAACACAGTGCTAAGTGAAAGAAGCCAGACACAAAATGACACATATTGTAGGATCTCTTTTCTTTGAAATATCCAGAATAGGCAAATCTATAGAGACAGGAAGTAGATTAGTTGTTGCCTTGGGCTAGGGGGGGAGGCAAGGTAAGAGGGGAAATGGAAAGTGACCGATAATTGGTACAAGTTTCTTTTGGGGGTAATAAAAATGTTCTAAAATTGATTGTGGTGGTAGTTGCACACCAAATGTATGTAGTAAAAACCATTGAATTGTATACTTTAAATGGGTGCAGTATATGGTTTGTGAATTACATTTCAATGAAGTTGTTTTTTAAAAAAAGAACAAACAAGTGAGAAAGAAAGAGAAAAATCTAGACAGGGGAGGGGAGAAAATACCATGAGTTCGAACACTGGACCACCCTCCCCCGGGTGACGTAGTCACCTGTGTAACTCGGAGGCTAGTCCCTCATGTAGAGTCTTTTTCTTTTCAGCTCACACAGAGATAGTAAATGTCTTGCCTATTGGTGAACATCACTCTGCATTGCAGCTTTGAAAAGTCCCTCCCTGCTCTAACTAGGTTATAGACACCATGTGAGAAAAAGACCCGAGAGCTAACCCGCTTTTCTAATCCCCTTTTCTTAAAAGAGGTGGATGTGCTATGTGCTAACTTCACTTGAAGTATTTGCTCTTATATGGTCCTTTTCACTCGGTCACATACCCTCACCCGTTTTTTAAAATGTGAGCCTTTTTAATGATACAAGCTGCCTAGGTTATGTTCACTCAGTTTTTCTTTTATAGATTTTCAATTTATGAGTGTCATAAAACAAAAAAGCCTAATCTAATCCAAGCTATCTCTGCCTTTTAATCACAATGAATTTCATCCTCAGGTATACTTTATTCTTGCTACAATTTATTGTTTTGGTACTGTTTCAAATTGTAATGGGAAATGCTGTTGTTGGCCCTGCTGAGCAAGGTTACCAAAATTCAACGTGCAGGAGATAAATACTTATTTCACCAGTCTCGGCCAAACAGAATTAATATAAAGATTCTAAAGGGCAAAGAAAGAAACTAAAGTGATGGTGTTAGAACCACTGCAAAGAACACAATCTGAAGAAACCATGGAAAATAAGAATAAATGTATCCTTATTTCTCTCATGTTACTTGAAGCCAAAGCTGACTTTAGGCAAGATGGTCAAGTTTTTAGCCTAGTTCCAAAAGCATCTTTGCTGTCTTTTTTCTGCCTTTCTCTTCCCACTTCTCTACATTGCCTTAAAGCTCCCCCCACTACACACACACACAACAACCCCACCCACCCAATCTCCCCACCTCCATGATAACTCAGCCAGCTGTCTCTTCTCCCAGTCAGGGACCTTTCTTCTGTCCACCTTCCCTCTGTTTGTCAAAATTGCATGTATTTTCCATAAGTATACGCCATCTTGCTAAACATTGCTACATTGTGAGAAATAATCTAATAAATTAATTCATTCTAGTTTAATAGCTAGATCTCCCCAGGAGTGTTTGCATTAAAATAAGGGATCCTACGAGCAAGAATCCTTAACCCAAGAGAGAATTGACAACAATAGAATCTGAAGCAGGGAGGCAGGTCTGGGGTAGAGATATTTTTGAATGAAAGAAAAGGAAAAGTCTACTTTGGTGGTGTTGTGGCTATTCTAAAATTATTTGAAAATGTTCCTCTCCTCACTCTCAAATTATACAGTTCTCTAGATTATTAACGACATCTGACAAGTGTTTATTTTTTTAAGGCATTTTTCATTTAGCCTTTCTTTATGCTGGTCGCAGTTACATAAAGCATCTCTTAAACCAAGTCATGACAGTCTTGAAAGAAGAAAAAATAGAATGGTAAGGTGACTTGAACAGAGCTAGTCAGTGGCTTTAACTTGGGTCCTTCGGAGGTCAGGTTTAGCGTTCTTTCCTAGAGGAAACAAAAGCAAACCTTTTAATTCAGTAAGGAAATCTACCTGGGTTTCCTCTGCTTGTGCTTTGCTTTCTATTGCATTTCAGAAATAGCCATTAAGCGTTTTGAATTATTGTGAGACAGTGATTTCAGAGGGTGAGATATTTAAGGAGTTTGGGATACACATATCAATTCATAGAGAGGATGCACTGAATATTTATTTGCAAAGTGAGCTGTGCTTACATACCCGGATAACAAATAATAAAGATTGCAGTTTTCTGCTTTCTTTCACCTCATAGATTTTCGCATCAAGATGGCAACAGTGTGAAAAGTCAATAACGTGGAAAATGTTTCAAGTTTTATGTTTCGGAGATTAGAAAGGGAGTTCTTGCTATCTTTGAACATCTCTCTTATGTTTATTCTCCCATGTGGGTGTCTCCCAAAATAGAGGAAAGATGCAGAGCAATGATCATTCATTTTCACCTTTTAAAAATTATGTTTTATATTCTTATTTTGAAAAATCAGCATATTTGATGGTAATATTTAACTGTTTTAGACCTTTTTTCTCCTCTCTCCGTTTTAAATGTGATATATAAATAACAGTGGGTAAGCTCTTCCAGAGCCGTTCCATTAACTGTCTATGACATTGACTTTTTTAAAATTTACTTTCATAGGTATAATCCATACTAATTTTTTGAAAAAATACTGACAATACTGAGTCTTACCTCATCAAACTTACTCACTTTCTCACTGTTCATGGGCTCTATCTTCCTATTTTTCTCTTCTCTCTCTTTTTTTTTTTTTTTTTTTTTTTTGGCTATTTCCTTTTCTTTTGTTCTTTTCCGTTTTTTTTTTCTTTTTTTTTTGACTTACTTTTTGGTTCAGGTACTTATTCACGTCTCTCTGATAAGCACAGTTTGATTTGTAGCTAATTGTAGGAACAGATTTTCATTATTTATGAGTGTCATTGTCAGAATCCATTTGGAAGTCTGACTGAGATAAAGCTGATTCCAACTTCTGATATGACCACAGCAATAAAGCAATTAACCACACTAGTTAAAATGTGCGGAGGCCTGGAGGGTGCTAATATCTTTACAACCAAATATTTACTGTATTGTGCATTATGTTTGATTTATTTCCTAGAAGATTCAACATATTATCACAAATAATTTATAACACCCTCTTTTAAAAAATATAATGTGTTATTTCTCATACCAGCCAATTAACTTTGAAATGTTCATAGATTTAAGAGAAGTAAAAAAATGAAAACTATGAATAATATAAGTGCTTAATATTCTTAAAAGGTTGATATTATGTGGTAGCATTTACATCAATCTTTGTATACTATTATTCTTTACATGTATTTTGATTCTGGTTGGTACCTAAATCTCAGACTCTACCATGCCAACAAGAGACAAGAAATGGAAGGGCCATATATATACATCCTACAAGCAAACATTTTTCTCTCTCTTCTCACCCATCGTATCATAAAACATATGTGAAATTTCAAGAATAAATACAGGATTGGAAAAAGTCATTAATAACAGCAGTCATTTAAAAGTGTCACCTAATTTAAACACTTTTGCTTTAAGTTATTGCAGTGTCATGAGTTTTATTATGCTCAATTTATTAGGAAAGGCCTGCAGAGTTCACAGCCATTTATTTTTCAGGGAACTTGATTTTATCATTAATTTTTAAATACATAATACTCCCACTTTATTTTTAGAGTACACTTTATTTGCAAAAATGAATTTACTCTGATCGATACAGATGTTTCCAGGTGTTTATTAAAGCAGAAAGTCTAGAAAGTCAGATGTCTGCAAATTTTCAAGATTACACTCCAAAGTTTAGTGTATGTATACACACACACACACACACACAAAACACATTTATATTGGTTGTTAAGTTAAGGTGGGAAGATATAATAAAACCTGACCAAGCTCCTGTTTCTACTTAACAAGTAACTTATTCTTGAGGGAAATCTTTTCTCTTCCAAAGAAGTGACATCTGGGTGGAAAATCCTATCGTTCAGGACTAGACCAGGACACAGGAAATAATTCTGGCAATCTCTATGGCTTCACAAGTCTGCTAAACAAAATTCTATCGCTGATAACTAATCCTTTCTCTGGGTTGCGTTTTCATGGTCTGTGCTATTTTACTTGCCCATCTCTCTGGAGGTGCTCATGGGCTTCTGTAGTTGACAAAGGAGCTCTAAGCTGGGGTGTGTGGAAAGTCAGTGGTGGAGGCTCACCCCAGCCTCCCATAATTGCACCCACTTGGTCATATGCCATACAATGCTAATGTAAACACCTGGTGCTGATAGCCGAAAAACCTGAATGCTTGATTATTGATTTTAGGGAGATTTTCTTAAAATAAAAAAAAGAAAAAACTAAAGCTAAACGTATACTCACTAGTTGTTATCTTTTTTTCCCCCTAATTAGGACAGAATTTTACCCTAAGGCAGTTAGGAGTTTGTGAACCAGCAACACGAAGAGGACTGGCATTTTGTGCGGAAATGGGGCTCCCCCACAGAGGTTACTCTATCAGTGCAGGGTCAGATGCTGATACTGAAAATGAAGCAGTGATGTCCCCAGAGCATGCCATGAGACTTTGGGGCAGGGGGGTCAAGTCAGGCCGCAGCTCCTGCCTGTCAAGTCGGTCCAACTCAGCTCTCACCCTGACGGATACGGAGCACGAAAACAAGTCCGACAGTGAGAATGGTAAGTTTCATTTTTCACTTTATAGTGTTGGCGTTCAGTGCTTCTGTCTGTTTTGCTCGACTGTGGGGGCATGTTTTTCTTCCTATCTTCCTTCTTCCTCTCCTTCCTTCTCTTTCTTTCTTCTTCCTTCCTTTTTGTTTTAATGCAGTGGAACTCAAGAAATGTCCTTGAATAATGCATTTTTTTTCCTGGAAAAAAATCAATTTTCGACATCAGATTGTTAAATTATGCAAGTGGTCTATGATGTGTTAGCTATAGTTTTGAAAAACCGTTTAACCTTGTGAAAAAAAATATTAGCTTTGACTTATCTTGGACCATGTCACCTGTTATCCTCCGTGGAGAGCAAAGCAAGTGGCAATAAAGTTTACCCCAGAGCCAGCTGGCAATCAAAGATGTCTTTGTAGATTCTTCTTGAAGATATCTCAAAGAAGTTGCAGAATCTTAGAATGGATGAGTGAGCACACAGAATAGTTTATTAACAGGGCTCAAGTGATTGAAGAACAAATTTGATCATGCTTTAAACTTACTAGTTGATGAGAGCAATTGAAAGCTTGGTGAAGAGGGGGAGTGTGGTCTTTGATGTGTTTTATGGACTGGATTACTATGCAATTAAATCCATGCACAAAAATTGGATTTTAGGATATCCAAATAGCAGCTTTACATATTGTAAGAAAAATGTCTTTGTAAATTATTGAGACTTTTTTCCTATTGCTAATGCAGGATAATAAAAACAGTTAATTTATATGCAATAAGAGATTTAAAAGGAAACTTAATTTTTAGTCAGTGCTGCTTCTAGGAAGAATTGGAGCATCAGCATTGATACGCCAGTCACCAAAAAGACATTTCTCCTTCAGCGTTTAATATTAACAGTGCACTTGCTATTCAATCTGGTTATTAATGCTGTGTGTATGTGATGCATCAAGAAGCAAAGAGAAAATTAAAATGGAAGAATTGCATGACGTTTGAAAAGAAAGATGGTTGTTTTACCGATGATGTTTCATTTTTATTATTTATTGAGCAACTTTGTCGGCTTGGCTTTGTAATAGATAGGCAGGTCTATTGTCAGCCTTCAGTCTCAGCTAAGTCACAGTATGAGGTGGTACCTGGTGATTCCCACGGCTTATTACTAGATTCTTTTCTATTCATGAAAAAAAAGTCTAATTTAAACCAAAAGAAACAATACCATATCTTATGTAGAGCACTTTAGTGCATTAAACCAAAGTCAAGATCAATTAATAATATGCACTCAATATTTCATTTTGGAAGTGTCAGTTCTTGGTGGAGGCTGGCTTTATTCCACCTCAAAACAGGAAACAAGGGCAGTTCTTTCTGACAAAATGAGTCTTAGAATCATGCTACCAACATTTATTTCCCTGAGCTAATCCATTCACCTCAGTAAAACCTATGTTCATATCAGTTTTCCATGTGGATTCAGAAGTCACTAACCTTAAATACATAAGACTTGGCATAAACTTTGTTTCTCGTCCATCTGCATCTTCACATAACACTCTGAGCAATTGCAGGTACAGTGGTTATATTCAAATGTAGCATTTGGCATTTGATTTTCCTAAAATGTACGATAAAATTTATTATGGTATAGAAAAGAGAAGGGTAGAATGCAGCAGAATAATGCATTCAGGTCTGATTATCTGCATTGGAGATCGTCCATATCCATATCTATTAAATATTTTTTCACATCGGGTCATCTTGCCCTTTCCACCCACAACCTTTGTAGCATCTCTTTCTCTCTCTCTCTAATAACAAGTATATCTTGTTATTGTATCTGTGTTGGTAAATTATAAATTAATTTTATTAAAAATATAAAGCTACAAACTTTGCAACATTTGGTTAACAGCAGAAAATATCCAAATGATTGGGAGGAGAGGAGCAAGACTTGTGAGTTTCTCACACCACTGGCCCTCTCCTGCGGGGATTATTATTAACTAGAGGAGGACCTTGTTTCCCCAGGATTCTCATACTCCCTGTTCTCAGAGGGATGTAAAGGCTAGAAAAGATGTGCTCTTTCATTTCTCCAAGTGGTTATTATGAAGCAGAATGAAGAGAGAGAAGACAGCGTCCAGGGCTTTGCCTTGAAATTCAGAACATTTGGTAGCATTTGTTGAGAGTAAACAGGTCAGCCAAGTTAAGAGTATAAAGTGTCAAAAACAATGTTTGTTGAGCTGGGCAAGTGATGACTTAAGCTTGTGTTTACTCTTTCCCTGAGGTTTGGCTGTAGTTGTTTTTTTAAATAACATTTTGATGGTCTCAGAACTCCCCGTGAGGGCAGCTTAAGGGAGAAAATAAAATAGATATGATCTCTTACTGAATAATAGCTATTGCATAGATTTAATATATATATCCATAAGAACATTTCAGATTGACTTATTTGTTCTGAATTTTCAGTGATTAGTCAGAAGAAGCAAGATTCCATTTAAAGTAATTAATTGCATTAAGATCTGGGGGAAGCATAATTTTCTGAGATATTTAGCAGACTTTATAATATTGAATTGTGGAACTAAAGTAGAGTATTGAGGATTTTTTTCTGATATAAAAATTTTATCTTAAGCTGGGTTATAGTAAAAGCTAAAATTTATAATCATACACATAGTCTTTTAAGATCTTTATAAACAATATCCTCAAAACTATTACATATTTTTGCTATTATTACTACTTCTGGTCAAATATTTCTAATGTAAAATTACTAAAATAATTCAATTCTACCCTCTTCAGTTATTTTTAATTGCTCTAACTTTGAAAGACTATTGGTTTTCCAGTTATATTTTCCTTTGACTTTCAATTATTTTGTCTAATTTTATTCATTTTTGGACTAGTTTGAGATGTGTCCTTGGAAGTTCTATTCTATCACTGTAGGTCGGAACAAGAAGGACGTGCATAAAGTAACTCACCAAAATGAAACTAATTTAGGAACCAGACACTGACTTGTTTTCATCCGGGTTAGCATGGGAATTTTCGTTGACTGTTTTCATCATTTGAAATAATTGTGAATAAGGCTGTTTTCCCAAGAAAACATTCAACATTTGTAAAATTACGCAAGCTGAGCGCCTGATGTTCTAGTTATAACCTCAAAGAAGAGTTTAGTCGCTAAAAGGAATTAGATTTCATTTATTTATTGATAAAGAGGCCAACAGTTCAAGTTAAGAAGGTGCTAGAACTGCTGTGAGGCTAATGAAATTTTGATGGCCTGAGCATCCCACGAGAGTAAAAGAACATTCAGACCATGTCACACGTCTCTATGTTAGCAGAGATTCAAAACAAGTGATAAAATTTAGTCTTTTGCAAAACTAACTCTTCACCAACCAGGGGAATTGGAAGCTAAAAAGCATGTTGAGGAAAAAAAATTGTTACAGTATATTGAGCTTCATATGGAATTCCAAATGTTATTCTTGTTCCAAATTAAGGATATGGGAGAAGTCGTTTCTTTTGACACGAGTTGATTGCTGCTGTGGTTGTCTTCGTAGTTCTAAGTCAAGTGCCAGGCACCAGAGCAAATACTGGAGGGGCGGTGGCTTGTGCCCACCGATTAGCAGCAGTCCTAGTAAGCTGTTGAGAAGTTACAAAATACATGTGATGGGATGCCCTAATCAAAGGTGAAATTCCCAGTATGCTCTGGATTGTTTTAGGCATCTCTCCTGTCTCTGATGTTTTGTTAAAAGACCCCTGACTGCATTCCTGCTATCCAGCTTTGCAAGTAATCTGATCTCAATTCCAAATATCAATTTAAATGTCAGGAACAAAGGAATTTTTTTTTTTGATTTTTATTGATATTTTAATGGTTTCTAACATTGTGAAATTTTGGGTTGTACATTTTTATTTGTCCATCACCCCATATATGACTCCCTTCACCCCTTGTGCCCACCCCCCACCCCCACTTCCCGGGTAACCACAGTCCAGTTTTCTCTGTCCATGTGTTGGTTTATATTCCACATATGAGTGAGATCATACAGTGTTTGTCTTTCTCTTTCTGGCTTATTTCACTTAACATAATACGCTCCAGGCCCATCCATGTTGTTGCAAATGGGACGATTTTGTCTTTTTTTATGGCTGAGTAGTATTCCATTGTATATATATACCACATTTTCTTAATCCAATCGTCAGTCGAGGGACACTTAGGTTGCTTCCACTTCTTGGCTATGGTGAATAATGCTGCAATGAACATAGGGGTGCATAAGCCTCTTTGGATTGTTGATTTCAGGTGCGTTGGATAGATTCCCAGTAGTGGGATGGCTGGATCATAGGGCATCTCTATTTTTAATTCTTTGAGGAATCTCCATACCGTTTTCCATAGAGGCTGCACCAATTTGCATTCCCACCAGCTGTGTATGAGGGTTCTTGTTTCTCCACATCCTCTCCAACATTTGTTGTTTTTTGTCTTGGTGATTATAGCCATTCTAACGGGCGTGAGGTGGTATCTTAGCGTTGTTTTGATTTGCATTTCCCTGATGATTAGTGATGTTGAGCATCTTTTCATGTGCCTATTGGCCATCTGTATATCTTCCTTGGAGAAGTGTCTGTTCATTTCCTCTGCCCATTTTTTGATCGGGTTGTTTGTTTTTTTGTTGTTCAATTGTGTGAGTTCTTTATATATTATGGAGATCAACCCCTTGTCAGATGTATGTTTTGCAAATATTCTCTCCCAGCTGGTTGGTTGTTTGTTCATCTTGATTCTGATTTCATTTGTCTTATAAAAGCTCTTTAGTCTGATAAAGTCCCACTTGTTTATTTTTTCTTTAGTTTCCCTAGTCTGGGTAGGCATGTCATCCGAAAAGATTCCTTTAAACCCAATGTCAAATAGTGTGTTGCCTATATTTTCTTCTATGAGTTTTATAGTTTCAGGTCTCACCTTCAGATCTTTGATCCATTTTGAGTTAATTTTTGTGTATGGCGATAGCACATGGTCCACTTTCGTTCTTTTGCATGTGGATGTCCAGTTTTCCCAACACCATTTATTGAAGAGACTTTCCTTTCTCCATTGCATGTCCTTAGCACCTTTGTCGAAAATTAGCTGTCCGTATATGTGTGGTTTTATTTCTGGGCTTTCAATTCTGTTCCATTGATCTGTGTGTCTGTTTTTGTACCAGTACCATGCTGTTTTGATTACTATTGCTTTGTAGTATGTTTTGAAGTCAGGAATTGTGATGCCTCCTGCTTTGTTCTTTTTCTTTAGGATTTCTTTAGCTATTCGGGGTCTTTTGTTGCCCCATATAAATTTTAGTATTCTTTTTTCTATTTCTGTGAAGAATGTCATTGGGATTCTGATTGGGATTGCATTGAATCTGTAGATTGCTTTAGGTAATATAGACATTTTAACTATGTTTATTCTTCCAATCCACGTGCATGGGATATCTTTCCATTTCTTTATGTCATCGTAGATTTCCCTCAATAATGTCTTGTAGTTCTCATTGTATAGGTCCTTCACCTCCTTGGTAAGATTTATTCCTAGGTATTTTATTCTTTTTGATGCAATTGTAAATGGTATTATCTTTTTGAGCTCTCTTTCTGTTAGTTCATTATTAGCATATAGAAATGCAACTGATTTTTGTAGATTGATTTTGTACCCTGCAACTTTGCTGTAGTTGTTGATTGTTTCTAACAGTTTTCCAACAGATTCTTTAGGGTTTTCTATATATACAATCATGTCATCTGCAAATAGTGAGAGTTTCACTTCTTCGTTACCTATTTGGATTCCTTTTATTCCAACAAAGGAATTTTTTATCAAAACATCAACCTTCAAGCTTTAAAAATGTTTGCTTCTGCATCTTTTCCCAGAAGAAGCCGAGCGCATATTATCCTTTGTCGTCCAGCCGTGTGGTATCATGAAAGGTGGGTGGATTCGGAATCACACCCGTCAGGGTTTAAATCCTCTTATTCAACCTCTAACACTGTTTGCTCCCAGCTCACTCAGAGCTTGGGTTCCCAACTTTTCCGTCACTGCCTGCTACTGCGTCAGTTGTCCTGCTTGTTCCAGAGATGTGGTGCCCTCCTAGGGGAGGTCCTCGTCTTGCTCCTTCTCCCTGTCTCCAAGACCTCTTATGCCCTTTGGAAAGCGATGACCTTTGACATTAGACTAGGAGGAGTTGGCAGGCCTCTTCCACCTCATCGTGATTCGGGACCTTGAGAGCCTCTATTGAGGGCAGTAGTTGAGAACGTGCTGTTGCGGGCAGACCACCTGGGTTTGAATTGGCCCCACTACCTCCTGGCTTGTGTGACCTGGAGCAAGCTACTCAACCTTCCTGTGCTACACTTTCCACAAGGGTAAAATAGAGAAAATAGTAAATAGTGTATAGTCCGTAGAGGGTTGTATATAAGGTTGTATATATATGAGGATTAAGTGAGTTCAGTTATATAATGTACTTAGAACAGTGCCTGGAATCTAGTGAGTTCCAAATAAGTGTGTGTCCCTTCCTTCGCCCTCCCCCCTCATACTCTCCCTGTGTCTGCATTAGTCAAGTGTGAGCATATTTGCTTCTCTCTCTCACAGAGAGAACTAGTGGTCTCCTCCAGAAAAGGCACTGATAATTTGCATAGTCTGGAATTTCTGTCACCATTTATTGACTCTTTTATTTTTCTCCAAAACTCCGCATCCTTTTTAATTTACTGTAATTAAATGAATGTACGTTGAATGGTGCTGATAATTAGTCTGATGGCTGTAGACTTCAAAGACTTAGGCATGCTCCTTCCCCTCCTGGCCAACGGAAATTTCAAAAGTAGTGTTTCCCTCAAAGGCATGTTACTGAGACAGCCAGTCAATTAAAAGGCAATTTAACTGATTCTCATCAGTTCACACAATAAAATAAATCATTCCTGGAAGACTTTATTTCTCACTTGGGGTCTTACAATATACTTGTTGTAGGATGTCACTAATGCCACACTAATTGCGCATGATACTAAAGTATTAAGGTCTAATTTGGCTAACAAAGAGGGCATAACATTAAAGTGCCATATTTTTAGGTGTAATAGATACTGCTTTGCACAGCTAAAACACTTCAAGGAACCAATTTACTTGTCCTTTGAAATAGTATTTTAAAAGTCTACTTTCTATACAGATAGATAAAGTCTGAAAGTTGAGTTATTGTACTTTAAAAGGCAAAAGGTATACCCCTTAAACCAATTTGATAAACTGTTGTAGTGATAACGTTTACGTCAATCTCTCAGCAGAGAACCTGAGCTATTTTGCAATCCAAATTACCAGGTCAGGCAGAGTATGTTCTCTGAAAGAGTGGGCAGTGCAATTTCTTCTCTCTCTGAGCAACCGCATATAGGTGAGAGAGAAGCAATGAAAGGACTTGTAGCTATTCTATTACCAGTTAATTTCTAGGATCATTTGGGAGAAACTGCTAGTGGCATGGGAGTACCTTGTTATGTCACATCCTTGTGATGCTTCCAGCAATGATGCAGATGTCATTTCTCTCCTGGCTCTTTTCACAAAGGGGATAAGATTTGAGTTTTCTGAAGATAATTTGAAGAGAGCTGTATTATTTTGCCTAACTAGCCTAATTCCATTCCTTCAACTGTATCCACGAACATTTCAGCCTACTTTGGAAATTGATTGTAAGAATTAAGATGGAATTCCATTGCTGCAAGAAATAAATGGTATTTCAGTGTTATTCTAATTTTATGAGATTCTATTACACATACTAAACTATAACTTGAATATAAATTCCATTATAGCCCCTCTTCTGGCATGTAATGGTCAATTCTGGCGTGTTCTACTGTTGTAAATTATATTTTATGTTTTAGGTGCTCTGGGATGTCAAAAATAGCAAAAGTAATGTGTTATGTGCTTACTAAATCAAGCTCAGAATTAAAGTTCTGCCTTGTAAAATACAGTGAAATAGTTTCTAATATATAGAAATAATTACCTTGCCTTGATATGTATACATTTATAGTTTAAATAGTGACTTGTCATTCTTTTAGCAAAAGCGTCCATATTTCATTTAAGGATGAAATATATTCACTTTATGGATATGTTACAAGTCACTCGAGCACAGTAAGTTATGATTTAAATAAAATTTTTTTTAAATTTAATATTATGAAACTAGAATTAAGAAGACTATAAGGTCCACTACCCTTGTTGTTGTTACTTAAGTATTTATATACGTTTATATTTTCCATTGTAAGAGGATTTTCAGAACCTGTTGGCGGTTCGCTACTCTTCACGTGCATACTGCCGTTTCTACGAAACTCGACTTGTGTTCTAAGTATTTTTGTTCAAAGTATATAGAGTATGTGCTGTCTCTGTCTAAATTCTAAATGTTCTTTTAATTGTAGGGTTGAAATCAAATTAAAGCGTACTATGTGCATACCAAAACTGATGGTGTGTGCTATTTTGATTTTTGAATGTGTTTTTGATATCCTTGAAAAATCACAGTAGCAGCAGCAAAATTGTTTTAATTAATGAATAGAACGGCAGCGAATGCTGAATCAGGTTTATTGATGTAATTATCACTGAAATAGAAAAAATAAGTGTTAGACCCATAGAACCTTAGTTTATTTGCCATTCTGAGGGTATTCCAGTGTTTGAAGAGCGACTAACTGATTTTTTGGGTACTATTTAAAGACTATTCTTCTCAAGTCCTAATAATTCTGTTTATTAACGTTACATACACATGCAAATTTAAATGTGAAAATCTTATACGTTATTTACTGAGTAGTTCGAATGATGGTTTCACTATATTGGAATTTCTTTATATTTATCAGTTGACTTGAAATAGTTTTCCATAATGACTAGACTATACATAAACTAAATGTAAAAGCTTTTTGAATGCTTATTAAAATGGATACAAATGCATGTCAACTTGAGAAAAGGGCAATTAAAAATGTCTTATGAATAGTATTTTGAATTTAAATATTATTTTAAGTCACACAGAAACTGAAACCTGAATAAAGTTTAGATGTGATTTTTTGAATTGACTTCTTATTTAGTATATCAGCTGTCTTCATTCAATGAATAATAAATGCTGGGTATTGTACCAGGTGCTGGAAAAACAAAAATGAGTAAGACGTAGTCTCTAACTTCTAGAAACTCACAGGCTGGTTGGGCACACAGGCAAGTAAATGTTGTAATTGTATTTTAATATGGTAAGTGGTATTACAACATGATATGCAAGATCTGTGTCGGCACAGTGCACATTGTTGCCAACTGGGAATGGGACAGGAGAGGAGAGAATGTTTCTTAAAGGATGAAGGAGGTGGCATTGGAATACAGGCTTGAAGGACGTGTCGAAATTCAAGATGCAGACAAAGTAGCAAAGGAGAAAGTGTAAAATCCGTGGGGAGTGTTCTGAGAGCCACAGGCCGTCTGGTGCCTGGAACACAGGGTGTGTGTGGATGAATGATGAGACTTGAGGCTGCCCAAGTGGCCCCAGACCATATCTCCAAGGGCCTTCATGGCCATGCTAAGGAATTTGTGCTTTTTCCTGTAGGTAATGGGGAGGCGCTGAAGGACTTCCATGCAGAGAAATATTGCTGTTGTAGTTACATTTTACAAAGTACTCTGAAAGCAGTGTAGAATGTTGACTTTCCCACAGAGGGTAAGCTCTGTAGGCATGTGGCCTTGTTCACCATTGTATCTCTAGGCTGACCTCACCCAGTGCCTGAACCCAGAACTGAAGTTTTTGCTGAGTGGATACATAATAGACTTGGAGGTCACATTTCTTTGGCAAATTGGCTGATCAGGAAGTATTATAATTATCAAAGTGAGAAAATATAAAAGTTTGAACCAAGAACCAGAAAGGAAAGGGAGACCAAGTCAAATAGAATCTAGACTTAATGATTAATTCATTACACTGGGGTTAGGAAGAAGGAAGACATTTAAAAAGACTCTCTAACATGGAAGACTGGGTGGAGTGATGGTGTAATCCAAGTTGGAGGTTAAAGTATATTGTTTGTGGTAAAGTTAGTAATTCAGACAAGGATAGGTTGTATTTGAGGTGTCTTTGGGACATCAAAGTTCAGTAATCTATTAAGCAATAATAGTAATCTATTATACATAGGTAAAAAATTCAATTAGATTTTGTTTAGAAATATCTACTTTATGATCTACATGATTTCAGTTAAAGCTATGGGGTAGAATTAAACCTCTCCCCAAAAGCAAATAGAATGAGAAAAGAAGAGGCCTGAAGATAAAATCCTGATTTCACCAATATTTAACAGAAGGGTATAGAAGAAGGATACAGAAGACCAATGAAAGAAACAAAGAGGGACTTGCCATAGAGACAAAAAGAAAACCAAACAAGGTCGGTTCACAGAAGACAGGAGAGACCGGGCATGTTCAGCAGAGTCAAAAACTTGCAAGAGTCTAGTAAGTTAAGTGCCAAAGATGTTCTTTGGATCACACAGGAAGATATTAATTTCCATATAGTGGGTGTGGCAGTCAAATTGCTACCCTGGGTGGAGAGAGGAACAGAAACCTAGGATATGGCTCCAGCAAATGTAGGTTATTCTTTCCAAAGCTCAACTAAGAAAGGAGGGAGCTAGGCTGGTAACTCCTGAGGAATCAAGGGGGTGGGACATTTTTATATTGGAGGACATTTCAGCATCCTTATAAGGAAAGAAATGGAGCGATACAATAAGAAGGGGAAAGTAGAGGAGATTAAGGGGAAAACTGATAGAGCCTGGCCTTTGAGGGATCAGGAGCAGAAGGATCCTTGCAATATAAACTTGTGTCACTGTGAATTCCTTAAAACTTTTTATCTTTTAAGATGCTTTTCATCTTACAACATTTCTATCTAATATTGATTAAAATCATAGCAGATATCAACTCAGTGTAGTATAAATTGATGATATTTGATGCAATTGAGAGTCCATGTCGTCAAAGTGTTTGGGAGAAAGTACATTCTTACTCAAAATTGATATTTTATTTAAAATAGTTCTGTAAAACTGTAAAAAAAAAAAATGCACACAAAATCTAATGGAGCACAGGGAGTTAATCAACTTTGGAGCACAAGCTAACACGATTGCTCTCAGGACTACTCCAGATACAAAGGTAATTTCTTCTTTCTTTCATCCTTGATTTCTGTGTGTGTTTGTGTGATATATATGTACGTATATAGATATATATAACAAATAAATATATAGGTACAAATAAGTATATATTTAACTATAGATCATACACACACACCTATATACATATATACCTATATAGATGTGTGTGTGTGTGTATGATCTTTGCCCTAAGGATTAAATTAACAGCTAGAAAATGTGTTGATTATTAATGAATACCTTTGAGGTATTATCAAACATTAATTTTTTAAAATTCACAAAAAGGGACCAAAAAAACATATCACAAGCGATATGTTCAGGAGAGATAGAAATAGACTGTAAAAAGCCAGAATTGTAGTTATTGGTATTTGCGTATTGAAATTTGGAAAATTGTGACTTTGTGAAATGATTATTCAGACTAAACTGAATAAAAGATTTGTCTTGAATTGGTTAATACCAAAGTAATCAATAGGAAGTGGGCTAGCCCTTCCAACTGGTTTTTATAGGGGTGTTAAAGTTCACAGAGATCTTAACATTTTGACATACAGCAGATGGAGATTCCTCGGGGATTTGAAAGTGCTGGAACGAAGTGTCAGATGCTGCAGAAAACAAGTATGAAACATTCCCTTGTAATGGACTGTGTCTCGTTTACTGTGACTGGAGTTCCATCCTATAGATTGTAGGGTACAAAATGTGCTTATGGGTGAACCAGAGTGTTTCAATGAACCTATTTAAAGACTTCAAGGCTTCAGATAATCATTAGAATTTTTAAAGCATTTAATCATCATTTGCACTGTATTGTCTCAATAACCCAAGTAAAATGATAGGTTATGACAAACATGATAAAAATGGAATTTTAGATTAAATGAATTTAAATATAAAATATTATGAGTGTTTAAATTCATGCCCTTAATTTATCTGTTTTAATTACTTAGCATTACATGTTCGTTGGACAATGCAGAGAAGCAAATGAATAATATTAGTGTGTTTCTACTTTGGGATTTACACTTTTATTCATCTCTATATATATCTATATCTACATATAGATAGAGGTAGACTTTTTTTTTTTCCTGAGGAAGATTTGTCCTGAGCTAACATCTGCTGCCAATCTTCCTCTTTATTTTTTTGTATGTGAGCTGCTGCCACAGCATGGCCACTGACAGACGAGGGGTGTGTGTCCGTGCCTGGGAACCAAACCAGGGCCACCAAAGTGGAGCACACCAAATTTAACCACTAGGTAACCAGGGCTGGCCCACTGTATATATTTTTTTAATTAAAATAGCAATTTCTGGGGGCCAGCCTAGTGGCATAGTTGTTGGGTTTGCGCGCTCCACTTCGGCGGCCCGGGGTTCGTGGGTTCACATCCTGGGTGCGGACCTATACACCGCTCATCAAGCCATGCTGTGGCGGTGTCCCACATCCAAAATAGAGGAAGATGCAGCCTGAAGCAAAAAAAGAAAAAAAAATTGCAATTTCTCTTTTGACCTAAGTTTCCCCATGTTATTAGATATTTTTCTAACATAACACTTTTCTATGCTATGATTTATAGTAATCTGTTTAGCGTGTCCACTACTTTTGGAGGTCCAGGTTGTTTGGATTTCCACTACTATCAATTGTGTTGTAATAACTATACTGGTGGCTAAATCTCTGCCACTAATTCCGTTATTACCTTAGGGTAAATGCTTGAAAGGGGAATATAAGAGCCAAAGGATATGTACAATTTAAAGCTTTTAATATACCCTGTCAGAATGCCCTGCAAAAAAACTTGTATCAATTTATACTCCCACCAGCAGTATAAAAAAGTGTCTTTTTCCATAAGCCATTGACAGCAAATGTTGCCATGCTTTAAAATTTTGGCAACTTGATGGATGAAACATAGTATCTTACTGTTGTTGTAATTTATATTCATTGGATTAATAGCTTGAATATATTCTCATATATGTGCGTGAGCTGTTTGTATTTCTTCTTTTGTGACCTGCCAATTCATGCCATTGGTCCATTGTTCTTCTATTGGGGTATGTGAAGAAATGGGTCTTCCAGGACCTAAGGAAACTGAAGGGAGAGATGGAATTCAAGGACACTGCGAGACTGACTCTGCTTTTTTTGCCCTTGTATATGTGTGGCCTTGATGAGAAAGGTTTGGTTGCAGGGAGACCTGATATGTATAAACATCTCCTTAAACGCAGGCCTTCTGCTCATAGATATATGTGTCAGTTCCACAGTAGTGATGAATAATGATGTAAACTCCAAGTATAAAAGAGCTGGAGCATAGCACAAATGTAAGGTCCTCAAGTCTAGCAGGACACCACTTTGCTCAAAACAGCTGCACACTCCTTAGTAGAGATTCTAGATGCCAAGCAAATCTGTATTTACTCCAGCTCGGAGTAGCCAATTCATTTCCACAGCGTTTCTGTATCCTTATTAAATAAATTAAAAATTTAAAGCAGGTGATAGTAGCAGTGGGCAGTAAATCTCTTACCATCAATAAATAGCTTGTTGGAAATGATGCAGGAGATATAGATATCCATATCCATATCCATATTTTTTTCTTCTTGAATTGCAAGTGGTTTCATATACTAAGAATCTTAATAACACTTTGTCTCTTTTAAAACATTTAGATATTAATCTTTTGCAAATATTTTCCTCAGTTTGATTTTGTGTAAGATATTTTTGATATAAAGAATGTTTTAGAAACTTTAAAACATAGTCAAGTCATTTATATAATTTACTTGTCGCTTTTTTATGCTTAGAAATGTTGATTTTACCCTTAGAGCAAGTAATCATTTACATTTTCTTCCTTTTTTATATATTTTTCTTCTTTTTTTTTTTTACATTTAATCTGTCTAAATTTTTCAATGTAGTCTATGATGTGGGAATTTAAATTGATTTTCTTCACATGATTCGCTTTTGTAAATGTCATTTAATTTAATTAGGGGAGGCTTGATAATGTCTAATAAATATATACTAATCTACTTCAGTTTCAGCAAGGAGACATCAATAAGAATTAGTGCTGTTAAATCTTTGCAAAGAAGTGGGATAAGATTTGCGAAATATCTTATATAAATAGTAGTTTTTAGATACTAAATTCAGGTTTCATAGTTTCTGAGAGATCTAGAATGCTAACTAAAAATAAACATTTTCAGAAATATACAATTCGCATTAGCAGTGTAATATGTAACCTTTAGGCATTGCAAAAAAAATGTAGTAGTAGGAAAACAGATTTAAATAAGATTATGGAAGTTATATATAATGTCAGAAGCAGTTATTGAGATCTATTTTTCATTAAAAAATAAAGCATTAATCCTGCAAAAAGTCAGGATGTATTATGCATCTATTTTGTGAACATCCTTATATTAAATATTTTGAGAGATATTTTTAAGGAATAAAATATATCCTCTGCTATCAAGCTTATAGACTTGGAGATACAGGGCTTTACAAAGAGGAAACAATTAGAAGGCAAAACAACTAGATGAAATATATTGGTAAACTGCACACTGAGATGAGAAAAGCAACAAAGATTCAGAAAAGATTTTGCAAAATTTATAGAATTTCTGCAGGACTTTGAAGGTGGTAAAATATGTGTAAGTGTAGCAGACGAGTGGTGCATGCTTACAGTTGGGACAACTTGAAGAGATACTTAGAAGCAACCAAGGGAAATGATGGAGCCTTATAAAGAAGCCACCCAGTCTGGAAGAATCCTCTTGGGAAGCAGTGGAAGTTAAAGTTGACAGTTAAATGGAATCCACTTATGAAGAACTCTAAACATCATGCTGAAAGGTCTAAGATAGTCTCTGGGTAGTGTCTGTCCAGTCCATGTCTGAGAGCAGAGTTGAGATACGGTGAATGGACTATATCGAGGTGAACTTGGAATGGAGGAGCCAAGGTCCCATATGAACCAGGAAGGTGTTATTGTGACTAGAGAGGAAGGAACAAGTTGTAGTGGTGTTAGCAGTAATATGAGAGAGAAAGAGTAAGAAGTCAAAGATGACTCCAAGCTTTTGAGTGCAGAACCTGGAAAATTGTTGCTGTAGGAGAAAAAAAAGGAAAGGCCATAGAAAGATAGTTAAAATAGATTGTTATCTGCACTATTACATAAAGTCATAGTACCGAATTCACAATGTAGTTTGTGAAATAGTGAACAGTATATAAAAAATGTTATTGAGGGGCTGGCCAGGTGGCACAAGCAGTTAAGTGCGCGTGCTCCACTGCGGCGGCCAGAGTTCGCCGGTTCGGATCCCGGGAGCGCACCGCCACACCACTTGTCAAGCCATGCTGTGGCGGCGTCCCATATAAAGTAGAGGAAGATGGGCACGAATGTTAGCCAGGGCCAGTCTTCCTCAGCAAAAAGAGGAGGATTGGCATCAGATGTTAGCTCGGGGCTGATCTTCCTCACAAAAAAAACAAAAAAAAAGATGTTACTGAAAATGAAAAGTGTGGATTCAAAGGAATATGTAATGATTTTGTTAGAGAACAAAGATAGACAGCAAATAATAACAAATCTAGGTCAGACTTAAAAGAGACAAAGTTATTTCTCCATATTTCCTGAGTCATCCTCTAGAACATGGCATTCGGTTATCATTCAGTATCCAACAAGAATATTGCATCATGATATTCCAGATAACCCCCATGTACTCCACTACCATAAGAGGCACTAATTTGCTACTAGAGTAAGAACATTAGCGATTGAAGAGCAGAGTCTGAGGATATTTTATCCCCATACACTTTAGTTGCTTCCTGCCAAATCTCAAAACAATCACTACATAAAATAGATTTCCTGTACTCTTGACCGTATTTATCTTCATTACAGCCAAAATGAGGGGTTTGCAACTGATATATTTTCCACATGAACCACCAGAGAACACCGGGATCTGCGTCAGGATGGTGCAAGGAAGGAGGCTGCAAGATTATTAATAGTAAACCATATTCCCCTTCCACCTGTGCATCTCAATTTTGATTAAGATTTTAAGTCAAGATGGTTGAGTTCTGTAGAGGGCTTAATAAAGGCACAGCAGATGCCCTGACACTGGGCCAGTGGGCTCTTCAATGCTGTAAAGACAGGACTTAAATTCCAGTAGCTCTTATTCTCCGTGTTTGCATCTTTAAGGGTCTAGATGTTAACTTCCTGGTTTCACCATTAGCACAATGAGTGCACTTATTTTGTCTCAAAATATTAAGAGATTAGCACAGAGGGTCAGAAGGGGAGCATAGACTACAACATTTTTTTAAAGTGTTGTCTTTTTTTTTTTTTTTTTTGCTGAGGAAGATTTGCCCTGAGCTAACATCCATGGCCAATCTTCCTCTTTTTTTGTATGTGGGACGCCTCCACAGCATGGCTGATGAGTGGAGTAGGTCCACGCCTGGAATCCGAACCCGTGAACCCAGGCTGCTGAAGCAGAGCGTGGAACCTTAACCACTTGGCCATGGGGTTGGTCCAGTGTTGTCATATTTTCACCTATTCCAAGATTGATCACTAAGGGATAAAAATTGATGAAAAGGAATCTATTTGAAGGTGAAAGTTTGTGCTTCAAGGGATAAGAAGTGAATCTTGGTTACTTCTCCCATAATTCAAACTGTTTGTACATTCATGTATAGATCATGGATAGTTGACAGCTGTCAGGCCAGATTTCTTTCTTCCTAGAAAAAATATCAGCAAGAGTGAGAGCTTAGGTTGACCTTTTTCATGAGATACATTTCTCATCCTATTTTAGTTAGAAATTTTCACCCACAAAAATCCTCTTACTCCAACCAATTCTGGTTCTGCTATTGATATCATTTCTTTATGGCACAGTTTGTATTCTGTCCAAAATCCTTTGACTTCCCATAGAAAGTGTCATTACTGCACAGAAGCATTTTGAAAACAGTCATTTTGTAACAGCAACATTTCCAGTGCTAAGATTTTGAATATTAATATTGTTGTTATTTTTCTTTAGAAGAAATCATTATAAGAGAATCCAAATGACAGAGTAGAAGCTATAGAGGCAGAGAAAAAGATAGATATTTGGATTTTATTGAGCACCTATTACATCTAATCTGCCACTCTCTGAGGTTGCTATTATTATCCCTATTTTACTGAGGAAAAACAACTAAGGCTTAGAGGATCTAAATATCTTGCTAAGGTCACACAGATATTAAATGACAAAGCCAGGATTTAAATCCACTGCCTCCTTCCAAAACCCACTGTGATACACTGCCTATTCTTGTGTGGAATCTATTGATGTCCAGACAATAGTAGAGTGTAGGTCCCCTCAGATCACTTACTTTTCAAAGAGAAGGAAAGAGTCTTGTAAATTTAAATGTCTTCCATGTCACCATGAGCTTCTGTGTAGTTGGATTTGTTTCACGTTTCTTAGTTTAAGATGTAATCCTACTATATTAAGAGAAGAGTTTCATCGGCACAGTGGTAAGGACGCTTGATCAGAAGGGAAGAGATCTGATTTCTTATTCTGGTTCTATCATCAGCTCGTTGTTTTACCTTGGACCACTTACCCAGTGTCTTTGGATCTGAGTTTCTTCAAGCTGTGCCTTTTTATTAAATAATTTTTTAAATGCATTATTTTATCTTTGGTTAACATTACAAAGCTAATATTACAAATTTTTCTCTTGAGGATTTCCCTCAAGGGAGGGAAGTCATGTTGGGTTAGGATAGGTCCAGCAAAATGAAGATATGAAGCATAAAAATCTCATAAACCACGCAAGGCAGCAAGAAAAATTAGATTCATTGTTTGCATCAATCAAACATAATCGAAGTTTCCTTTGCTTCTGTGTATGTCTCATAAATATCACGTCTATGAAGAATGGAACTATGACCCTTAAACTAATACAATATACATTATTGCCTAGAAAGTTTTATCTTTTGTTATGGTTTGACTAACATCTCATTTATATTGCTCAGTCATTTCCGATTTCTAAAATACATTTGTTTCAATGCTAATAGTTTTATCAAGTAAACATTAAGAATTCTATGGTATTTCGTTATGTAAGTTTAGAAAATTTGCTTCATAGTAATATTCAGGAAGAAATTTTTTGGTGAATGCCTTACTGTATCTAGAAAGTAGGTCCTAAATGTTTAATAGATGAATACAGAAAGAACTGACATTACCTAAATATTTCAATTAATCTTTTTTTAAAAGATCATCAAGCTGGTTTTAACAAACGAAAAATAGTCAATAACTTTTCTCTTCCTTTCCAATGCACTTTTCAAAGAGGAAGATTTGGCTTGAGACATACTGGTTTGTTTTGACCATGGTGATTTTGATTTCCATACATGTATCGTTCCCACCCCATATTTCCCCATGTACTATTATCTGCGTCTTTCTTGAGATACTACAGGCTCTCAAGACACAGTCTGGTGCAGGTTATTATTTCGCAGGAAGCACATTCATGTGATTATCAGCTTGTTTCTAGGGGAAATGATCTCTGCAAATCAATTCTGCTTTCTGTTGCTAAAGGACTTGCCAGATAATTGAATATCATGATGGTAAGTCTGACAGAGACCGTGTGAGACAGTAGTTCTCTTCTCTGTAAGGAAGCCTAGAGAGACACAACAGAACTAGACATCATGATTTTTCTGAATTTACCTGTGTCTATATTTAATTAGAAATTTTTCCTCATTTTTTTGTCCTAAGTCCTCAGTATGAAGTGGAGAAATTTTGGGCCTCAGCTTCGTGTCATAATCCTTTTTAGACTTGAGAAGCAAGACTGTTATCCTTCTTTTCTCAAAAGTAATTAGGCCCGATATTCATTCCTTGATAAACTGATCCTGCCTCCTGGCCCGAATCATTTTCATTATTGACTGAGCTTGTGCCCAATTCATCCTGTCTCCTCAGTTTCTGGGGACTTTATAACACACACACACACACACTCTTTCTCTCACCATTTTAATGATAGTAACGCCACATTTCTGCTCCAAGTTATTTTTAGTGCCTATGACGTGTATCGACAGTATGTTAAAAAGCATAGCGTCTGTCCTCAAAATATGTTTTCAATGGTTCCATCCCCTTTGAAGGACCTTTCCTTCAACTCTGATCTAAGGCTCACCATGATGTTACCGTAACCGTTAACAAGATCCATTTCTTGTTACGTTACGTTCCCTCCTTCCTGCTTGATCGTAAATTTCTTTGTAATTTGAACTTGGAATTTCTTGAGAATTTTCAATAAAACTCTTATTTCCCAGATGACTATAGATTACTAGATCAGAATTTTCTTATAACTCTCTTCTCACATCCTCTACTCTGACTAATCTAGTAAATTGTATTGGAATGTCTAATTTTTTATCCTGCTTGTAATTGTCAGACCCTCTCCCTCCTTCCTCTGCTCTCAGCTCATCACTCTCAATTTCTTTGTAACTGGGGTATTCAAATACATGTTTCTTTCAACCTGCGATTCTTAATAGGCCAGGATAAGCAGTAAGTATCTATTTGAAGGGCTGACTTAGTAGCTTTTCAAATCTTATTTCCCACACACTAAAAGTCAATGCAGCTTTAAAGAGATCTGAATTTAAAAGGGAATACAATATGTGAGTTGATGAAAGCCTGCTCCACAAACATGATATTTCACTTAATCTGTTTTAAAAATGTACCTTAGAGTATCTTATTTTAGTTTGTAGCTTAAGGTGTTCTTTGGTAAATTATGCAAACTCACATTTAGCAAAAATAACTTGTTGTCCTTTGCAAATATACTTCCAGTTAGAAAACTACTATGGGGGAATACAATGGTAGCTGTCTCTTAGTAGCCTACTTTTTTGTCTTAATGGGTATAAATCATTAGGAATAAATTGTGTTCTGTCATTGTAGCCAGTCATTGGTGACATTTTCTTGTCACTATGGGATTATAAATAACAGCAATATACGTACTGTCAACAGATTCATTATGTTATGAAAAACATAAACCAATAGTCTGTTTCTTTTAACTATCCTTTGTGTATTTCTATATTAAGTACGACACTGACATCTTTACAGATTTTTAAGGAACATTCGGAGCAGTTTTCATCATTAATAAGTTCCAATTGTTTTATTATGTTTTAAATGTGTTTTCATTATTTCTCTTTCTCCCATAATTCACCTGGAAAATAATTCCTCCAAGAAGATTGGAACAAAACAAGAGTATTTTGTTTGGAAACACATATTTTATCAATAAAACAGACGGGTTTTTTTTAGCGGTAAAACATACAAGAGACTGTGAGCCTTTGTGATGTATTTTAAGAGCTCATGTTATAAGAGTAACTAAAAACACAAGGTCCTCAAATTTTGTGTTTACATAATAAATATTGGTGCTCTGTATCATGCTGAAGGAAAAATAATCCAATTTGAGGGAACATTGATGTGGACCAAATCCCATCCTTGCTTGCTTCACTGATTGTTAACTCAGTACATCACTCTCCAATTTGAGTGTCCTGGCAATGTTATATACAGATCCCCTCTTTGACCACCACCCTCTATAAAGGAAGATAACATCTCTCACTTTCAGTAGCTTCTATTGCTTCCTGGAGAGAAGGTTTTACTTTTCTTTGCATCTTCAGAATTAAGACAAAGGAAGCCCTTGCTGGGTTATGGAGAGGGCCCTTCAGGCAAGTCTGCTCCAGCTTGAATTTGACCCCTGTCTTCCTGGACAAATTTATCAGCCTTTCCTTGGAAGTTTCTGGAGCAAGACTTGAAGGGTGTTGCTTTCTGCCAGTTCACTGGAGCCAGTTTTGGGAGCTCCTGGCGTCATGACGTCCCCATTGAGAGGAATGGGGAAGCTTCTCTTGATTTTCTAAGCTTTTCTTTGTTTCTCTCTTTCCAGTGACATCGTTATCCAGGTTTTGCTTACTTTGTTTTTCATTTGTTCATTCAAGAAACGCAGCCAAGGCATTGTTCCTGACTCTTCAGGGGCTACAAAGCTGAAAAACAAGACCTACCTGAGAGCGTAGTAGAGTGTTTTAGAAATAACTCTCATAGGAGCTAGAGTCATTTGTGTATTTCAAGCCTCTTGAGTCAAGTTTCTCTCTTTTAATATTTCTGCATTAATTTCTCATTATTTAAAGCAATACATCATTCACTGTCCCTTTTTTCTTCTGAAGGTTAGCCCTTGAGCGAAGTGGGGTTTTTTTTTTAAATGTAAAATAGGAAACTACAAAATGTTTTTTTTATTGCGGACATAACAGTTTATAACAGTGTGTAATTTCAGGTGTACATTGTTATTTATCAGTTTCTATGTAGACTGCATCATGCTCACCACTCATAGTCCAATTTTTATCCGTCACCATATATATGTGCCCCTTTACCCCCTTCGCCCACCTCCTACCCCCTTCCCCTCTGGTAACCACTAATCTGTTCTCCTTATCCATGTGTTTGCTTATCTTCCACATATAAGTGAAATCATGTGGTGTTTGTCTTTCTCTGTCTGGTTTATTTCTCTTAACATAATACTCTCAAGGTCCATCTATGTTGTTGCAAATGGGATGATTTTGGCTTTTTTATGGCTGAGTAGTATTCCATTGTATATATACACCACATCTTCTTTATCCATTCATCAGTTGATGGGCACTTGGGTTGCTTCCACGTCTTGGCTATTGTGAATAATGCTGCAGTGAACATAGGGGTGCATGAGTCTCTGACTTGTTGATTTCAAGTTCTTTGGATAAATACCCAGTAGTGGGATAGCTAGATCATATAGTATTTCTATTTTTAATTTTTTGAGAAATCTCCATACTGTTTTCCACAGTGGCTGCACCAGTTTGCATTCCCACCAGCAGTGTATGAGGGTTCTCTTTTCTCCCCATCCTCTCCAACATTTGTTATTTTTGTCTTGGTAATTATAGCCATTCTAACAGGTGTAAGGTGATATCTCATTGTAGTTTTGATTTGCATTTTCCTAATGATTAGTGATGTTGAACATCTTTTCATGTGCCGGTTGGCCATCTGTATATGCGAAGTGGGTTTTTTGCTGATGGAGTCACCAAATCTTTCCTGTTTCACAGACTGAGTCTGAGTTATATTTGATTTTGATTTATGCTTTTTCTTTGTTGGCCTCCTGATGCTTCTTTGATATCTTTCTATTCCTCTTCCTACTTAAAATCATATTGCCATTTAAAGCTGCAGATATGAGTTGTGAACTAAACATATTCTCTCTCTTTCACAATGGAAATTTTTAAAAGAAGTTTTGCAAACATAAACTGCTATAAAATTTTTTTAAATGTTGTGAACTCATGTGATGTGTATTATATATTTTTCATCATGGTAATCAAAATGATTTGCCAAAGTGGAGCTCAATTTTCTATTTTTTATTCCCGTTTACCATTTCCAAATTACTTCCAAAATTTCAAGCTTATTACTCCGTCTTACTTCTCTATTTGAAATCTTTCCACTGCCATATACTTTCATCAAATTCAAACTATTTATTTATTCCATAGCTATTCTTAGACCCTGGTATACAGGGAGCATGTATATTTCTTTGTTCAAATTTCTGCCCTTCTTTTGTTCTTTTCTTACATCCAGGAATCTTTATTTCTTTCCTCCAATTCTCTTGATTCCTGGCTCCAAAAAATGTCTGTTCACCAGAGAAGACAAGACAGAAGTTGAGTCGACCTTCTTAGGAAGACTTAAATTCTCTAAGCTTATCTTTCCTGTTATTTAAACACCAAATAAACTTATCTTCCTCTTCTTTCCTTGAGAAGACATTATAATGGACTTTTCTTTATTATTAAACTATGTGCTTTCTTGCCTCTTTGCCTTGATCATGCCATGCTGACAATCTGCGATATCCTCCCAGCTACTCTTTACAGATTAAAATTCTGCCTATCTTTCAAGGCTCCACTTAAGTACCTCTTCCTTTTAGTTGTCCTTATAACTGAAAGGGTAACCGAGCTGGCCTGCCTCAAAATCCCCATGGTGTCTATTTGTCCTAGCTCTACCATGATATTTTGCATTTACTATGTTATTTTGAAGTTATCTATGTATCTGCCTTATTTTCCTACACTGGATCATAAATCTCTGGAAAAGAGGAACTAGGCTTCTAAATCTATTCCACAGATTTAGTATCAATGGAATGACACACAAAGTAAGTGCACAGTAAAATTTTTTCAACAACCGAATGAGTGAATGAAGTGTCCATTAAATTAGGCATAACATCAGAAAATAGTGGGAAAAATAAATAGAAAAACTTAGCTCTATGCAGACAGACATTTTGATCTTCTTGGTGGGAGAATAGATATTTGTATACTCTGACCTGTAAAAGTATTTTGCAAGGAATTTTATGTTGTGGATATTTTTTAATCCACATTTGTGAAAAGGAGAATGAATGCATTGACTTCTGTGACATACTGTTTTAATTAGGATTCAGACCATTTGTGCATCCCTTATTATGGTTTCTTCTTATTTGCATTCACTAGATTTCCTTTCCTAAATGATTTATACACTTGCATAACTTGAAATTTAAACGTTAAATTTATTGCACATTGTCATTATATATTAAAATTATTTTCATACTCTTGAGGATTTTAATATGTCATATGTTCTTATACATATAATTTATGTTAAGAATTTTCTTTAGCAAGCTTTACACTGTCATTTGGAGCACTTTAGAAATCAATATTGTAGAATACTATAAGGAGAAAAATTATTTCTAAAAGTACTCCCCTGTGTTCCCATTAATTTGTTTATTATCAAAGTCTTTATTAGGAATATAGTTGCTAATGTAAGCCTATAATAAACAGAGTATAATTGAATTTTCAACATTTTGTCACCTGGGAGTAATTTTCTTACAAGACCTCTGCTCTATCTTCTGAATAATTGTCAGCAGTTACTCAGTATTGCCACATTAATGTCACCAAACATTGCAAAAATATCTACCTGATTGAATTATATTTAAAGATATTCATTTCAAGCCCTTGATATTTTCTCTTTAAATTATTTACCTCAATTTTAAATATCATTTAAAATGCAATAAATGTGATGTAATGAGCCGACATGTTTTAAAAATACAAATTCAGACATGAGCTAAGATTTGTTTGGGGAGATGATAAAGACGGTCATGTTGGGAGCCCTAAGGCGTTGGAACAGCAAAACGGTAGAGCAGGGAGCTAGCTGAACCAGAGTCGGGGCCCTGACACTACAGGGTGGACGTCAGACCCTCTCCTACACTGTGTGGGGGTTATTTTTGGTCAAGCCACTTTTTTTTTCTGTGAACCTCGCCTGGGGTGAATCAGATGTTATGCTGGTATTATATTATGCTGAATGGTATCTGAATATTATATTATCAAAAATAAATGATGGGGTCGGCCCAGTGCCATAGTAGTTAAGTTCGCACACTCTGCTTCAGCGGCCCGGGTTCGCCGGTTCCTATCCCAGACGCGGACCCACACACCACTCATCAAACCATGCTGTGGCAGCGTCCCACATACAAAATCTATGAAGATTGGCACAGATGTTAGCTCAGGGTCAATCTTCGCACCAAAAAAAGAAAAAAAAAAAATGAAGACGATAATAGTTGAAAATGCTAGACACAGGTGGGTTGATGGGAAAAAAACAAAAATTTTTGTTTTTCTTGGTACCATATGGTTAGAAGTGAGCTTTTCACAAATCCAGAACACACGTTATCAACCCTGAACAATCCAGGATTATGTCTGTTGTCCCAATGTAATCAATACTGCCTCTTTTCACTCTTAAAAATGGTTTGGTTTGGTCATTAGATTAAATGGCCACCCAAGCTAAACATTTTTAGCTTAGTATCTCCTTTATTTTCCGGACAGTTTGCTAATGATCCATAAAATAACGTTAAAAAAATTGTGTTCCTGTTCAGGAATCCTGGACTTGATCTACTTTGAAAAATTCTCAAGCTCTCTTTGTTCAGCGATTAAATATTGTTCAACAATTAAATTTTGAATTTGCATATGAGCACAGTTTATTTTTTAATTCAGATATTTCAATGTTTACTTGTTTGTGGTACAATATGTATATAAAACAAATCATATATATATAAAACAAATCATGTACATATATGATGATATATGTATATGATTTTGAAATTTTAATTCGGAAGAAAATTTCCCAAGGAGAATTCTTCACAATGTGTGAAAGCAAGAGAGCCTGGTGATGCTAGCATATTGTCATTTTACACTTCTGTGTGTGTACCGAGTTTGATCACAACAGCAAAGCGGATGCTGCGGATGTTCCATTGTATGATCATAGAGAAGCAAATCTCTGTACGTGAGTCAAATTGAGCAAATTTGACAGAAATGAAAAGCTATGATTTCAAATGCCATAGCTTAATTCAGTTAAAACAAACATTGATGGGTGCCCCTGATACCCAAAGGACTGTGCTGGGTTGTGTGGAGGATACAGAGAGAAGGCAGTTGTTTTGTGGGGGACTGTAGTTCGGAGGTAGAAGTGGGGGTAGCTAATAATTATCGGGCACCTTGTCTGTGCACATATGTGCTCAGCTTCTGAAAAGCAATGAGCTTAGGCTATTGTTATCCTTGTCTTTAAATAAGGAAACTGAGGTACAGAGAGATTTGTCTCTTTGTTTATCTGTCTTGAGCATCCACGTGTGCCATTGTGCAGAGCACGGGAGATATCGTGATGGATCAAACAGATATGTTCCCTGTCTTTTGTGGGAGCTTACAAGTCTAGTGGGAAAAACAGACCTTCCACAAGCAAACCACAGACGTGAAATTACACCACATTTAAGGAAAAGAACTGGCTTCTGTGAGAGGCGGTATCCAGGGTGGAGGAGGGAGATCAGATGTCTTTGGATCAGATGGTCAAGGACATCTTCTCTGAAAAATGGACAGCCTTAAAGCTGAGGCTTGAGGGATCTGAATGAGCAAGTCAGATGAAGCAGGAGAGGTGACAGGCAGGGGGGAAGGCCTGAGGTGTGTAAGAGCTTGCTGGAGCGTTTGAGAAACTGAAAGCAGGCCGCTGAAGGGTAACTTAACGGTCAAGAAGACTAGTGTGACTTATGAAATAAGGCTGGAGAGGAAGGTTGGGCTTTGTAGAGTTTGGATTTTAAAGGAATTTGAATTTTTTAAAAACTACATTGGATTCCAGAATTTTTTTTCCCCCAAATTGCAAGGGGAAGCCATGAAAGGGATTTGAGCAGAGAGAGACATGATCCAACTTGCCTACGATCCCAGAGCTAAAAATTCCAAGAACTGGAATGGATCTCAGGCCAATCCGATTTCAGAGCCCAGCTCCACATTCTAACACACTGTTTCCCCTGAGATTTGACAAATAACTGCACACACAGCAGAAGGTATGTGTGTTGCTGGGTACCCACAAAGCATTGGTGATTTTAAGCAGGAAGATAGAGCATCCATTTGGACTTTCATTTAAAAAATCCAAAGAAGGATGTGGCACATGTCCAGAAGCTAGCAGGGCAATTCAGGAAAAGGGAAGAGCATAAAAATGGGGCAAAAATGGAGCAAGGAGGGGCTGGCTCCGTGGCCTAGTGGTTAAGTTCAGCATGCTCTGCTTTTGCGGCCCAGGTTTGTGGGTTCAGTTCCCAGGCACGGACCTATGCAACTCATCGGTGGCCATGCTGTGGTGACGACCCACATACAAAATAGAGGAAGATTGGCACAGATGTTAGCTCAGGGCCAATCTTCCTCAGCAAGAAAAAGGGGGGGTGGGGCAAGGAGAAGCAAGCTGTTTTTGGGAAAAGTGAATAGTCCAAGTTCCCTGAGTATGTGCCACCCATTTGGGGTAGCCGGAAAATCGCCAAGGTAGATTAAAGAAAGACTGAACAGGGCTTTTCATGCTAGTCTGAGACCTTTTTATGTAATTCAATAATTAATAAAGAGTCACTGAAGGTATCTGAGGAGGAGAATGACTTGATCAGAGCTATGTTTTAGTATACTTATAATCTGAGAGTATAAGGTATAAGAAGGAGAATCTGAATGACAGAGGGATCTATAGGAAGTTTATGTAGCTGGAGAGTATAGTGGTTAGAGTCTAGCTCTGGAGCCAGACTACTTGGTCTCATATTCTGGTTCCACCACTAACTAGCTTGGTGGCCTTAGACAGTTTTCTTCGTCTCTTCGTGTCTCCATTTCTTCATCTATAAGTGGGCTTAATAACAGCACCTGCTTCATAAGGTTGTTGAGCAAAGTCAATGAGATGATCCGTGCCGTGTTACCAGGGGGCTTGGCATACAGTCAGTACTCAACGCGTGTTAGCCACTTCAGTAAAAGAACTAGTGCAGTAATTCCCAAGAGCTTGTTAAGCTCCAACTAGAGTGAAGGCAAAGGGAAAGGAATGGAGGAACTGTTTGGAAGAATTACATTAGAAACTGCATGAGAACAGGTCCGTGTCTGCTTTGCTTCCTGTTACAACCCCCATGGCTAGGACAGTGCCTAGCATTGAGTGAGCGTGCAATAAATGTATATGCATTTCAACTGAACTCATAAATGATGTATAATTACTGCATACGTGTTCTGCTGTATCTGATTTATGCTTGTGCTTAGCATACACATATGCTGATGATGATATTGACTAGTTTTGATAATATCAAGAGCAACACTTTGAGCTATGTAAAAAAAATAAAGTAACAGAGGGAAAGATATTCAAAATTATTGTTTAAAATGTCTCTCAACTGTGAAAATGTATGCAGCTCACAAAACTCACCAATTTCCCGAAATTTAACTGAGGCCACATCTTTCTTTCCCATTTCAGCAGGGGGGTGATTAGTTTACCAGTGACGCAACCGAGGTTAACCCAGGCTTTGGCTGACGTCCCAGAATAATTTAGTAAAATCTTCTCGAAAGTCTCTACCGCATGCCCTCTCAGCCTTCCTGACCTCATATGGAACCTCCTCTTGTTTGGCCCCCAGAGCATGGAGGAGGTTGATGACAGGGCGGCTGGGCTTGTGGGATGAGCGACCGCTCTTACTGCCTCCGTGCTCAGCAAAGGGCCCATGTTGACCAGAAGACTCCTTGTGCTGGAGCCTCTCCACTGACGTGGCCTCTTGGAGGGGGCTGTGTGCTCTGACCAGGGACGGGATCAGACAGCTGTTAGAGGGCCTGACCGATGCTGAGCTGAGGAGTGAGAGCAGGTGTTTTTGACAGCTAGGAAAGAATTGGTCTGGGAATCCCCTTGACAAAGGGAAATCACAGAAATTAGAGACAGAAAAAAACCTATTAGTCAATTCCCTTGCCAAAGATAAACTGATCCCTAGTGAGTATTCCTAGCTCCCTGGCCACTCCAGTTATATCTCTGTCAACGTGTAAGGTTGAGAGACCATGGGATGAAGACAAAAGACTCAGGCACTGGGATGAGTTAAGTACTGGGATGAAAAAAGATCTGTAACCATTAAAGGAAAAGTAATGATTTGGGGGGGCGGGGAATAAGCCCAGTTGACTTTTTTTTTTTTGTAGGATTGAAGATTTGAATAGAGAGAGAAAATTCCATACACGGTTCTGTAATCATTGTTTTCTCAATGAAAGTCTGAGTATTATTAATCCAAAGAGCAGAAGTGCTGTTGCTCATATTTTGTTCATTTTTTGCCAGGAAGTAAAGGTGTGAGTGAATATTTTTGACGTCGAAATATTAGATTTAGAGTATGCATTTTGCTTTGGAAGTTATGATAGCTGAGAAACCTCATAGACTAATGCTCTGATAATATTTATTGAAGAAGGAATTGTGTGATAGTTTGTTAAATATGTGAATTTAATTGACTGTCTATAGCCACTTAAGAGAGCCAAAGAATTTTGTTGCTAAAGATAAGATCATATTTAGATGCAAATAGAGAATGAAATATGAATTGGTTTTTATTTGCTTAGACCATTTTTCTCATCATTTCTAAGAAGAAAAAGGAGCTAATTCTCAAAGAAACTGTGCATTAGTAATTTATCTTGATTTTAATCACATTAAACTAGATGCCTGATTAATTGAACTGACTTGGATTGTCTGATATTTTTTCACTTCTTCATGTTTCTTGGATGTTTTCAAATTACACCCAGTCATTTTGTTACATATTTCACATTCAAAATAGCTCAGCCGAGCAATGTCCTTCTCAGCCAACCTCAGCCCGTTTCTCTTGGAGGCGAAGGACTTATGCAAGAAGCATTTAGAGGGACTTTCTTCCTCTTGTGCTATATTCATTTTCCAGACTCATCATCGGGGTGCTAACTCCTACTGCTCTCTCCTTCTTAGGTTTCAGGTCTTTGGTGCTAAGGCTGCCTCTCAGATTCCAGACCCCTGCGATCCTGGATATCGGCCTGATCCCTCAGCCAGATCAACTCTGAGCATCAAAAAGCAGGCAGAGGGTGAAGCCATAGCCCCAAATTCATCTGATCTTTAACAACTCCTTTTCACAAATTCTTTGCCTTGATCGCACTTCTAGCACATGAGCTCACCCTCTGCAGGTTACCTGATGCCAGACCCAGGTGGCATCTTGACCCCTGATTTTCAGGTCAAGCCGTCTACCATGCCTAGCACCCATGCTGTGGTTTTTACTGCTCCAGTTCCTTTTCTGGAATCCATGGTCTCTACCACATACAATTATTGTTAAAGAAAAAATTATCCTGACACTTGTTAAAAGGGTAAGGAAGACTTTATTCAGGACTATTGCCAAAGGTGTCAAATTATCGCAATGTTGTATTTGGGTTCAACTCTGAATATAACAAGAACAAGTAGGGATTTATAGCCAAGGATCAGGTTGGGGGGCTTGGTGGATGGAAAATTACTAAGAGGAGACATCAAGGGTAGCAGGATTCTTGCTAAACTGACTTAACAGTGTTCTTGCTGAAGGCAAGCCGAGGACTTAATACATCAAAGGTGGAAGATGAAGAATTTAACCAGATATGGAGGGTGGGGCATTCTCTTTAAACGGACATACCAGGATTCTTGCTAAAACTGAGCTATGGGGGCCCAGCAAGGATAGGAGAGGGTGAAGGGCTCAGAAGAGCCTGATTGAAGTTTGGTGAAGGAGGGAGTCTTTGTCAGTGTGACAGGCATCAGTTTTGTTCTAAGAACTTGTATATACAATTCAGCTAATTATGGCTCTCCCAGTGGCAGGACTGTTTCCGTGCACAGACGGTATGTGCATTTAAGCCCACTTCCATCTCTCACCCTCTGTCAGCATCGTATTTGCATGCTCCCTCCACCATCCTCATCGGGCCTGGGAAGTCTGACCTTCAGGTTTCGCTCAAGATGGATACTGTGTCGAGGAAGGGGTTTAAGAAGAGCCTCGGAAAATGGCTCGATAATGATGCTCGTAGCTTTCACACTCACCCTGTGAAGTAGATTTCATCAAACGAAGAAACATATACTACTCACATGTGACATTTTATTCAGAGCCAAAATTATAAAGGAAGGGAGTTAATGTGTTTATACGCGGAAAAATTGGCAAAGTTTTCTTTAAAAACGTCTTGTGCCGTGCCATTTTTTTTCTTGAAAGTGTACACTGTTCTTCATTTAGTACCATCCCTTTGAGAGAAGATTGCAGAGTAAATGCAGGTAGATGTCGTTGCAGAATTTTATTGTTATGTGTGTTTACAAGCAAAGAGTGTAAACAAAGAAATGCATTTGTTCTATTTATTGCCCCCAAAACACTTTGTATTAAAGCAGCCCTTGAACAAGCTAGAAAATAAGTGGAATAAATGGGCTACTTTAGCTCCTTTCCATTGACTTTTAAAAACACCACCGATATTGAAATATTTGTATTTTCTTTGCTGTAGTGCCAGCAACATAATAGATGAGAAAAGAGTGGATATTCACTGTTCTCCAAAAATACAACTTCTCTTCCTGCAGCTTGAACCTTCCCTTGTCTCCGCGACTTCCTGCGTGCTCCCTCCTCTAATTACTCTCCCTTTTTTCAGACTCTTTTCATGACTTCTCTTTTCTTGCTCCCTTTATTCCCTCTTGCCCACATTCCACATTTCTTTTCCACTCCCCCTTTATTTGGCTACAAGTGCTTAAAACTAGTATTGCGTCTTGAGGCTGAATAAGTCCCATCTCCTACAAAACGGTTTCACGGATTTTGTACTGAAAAAGTTAGCATCTGGTCTCAGTGCAAGGGAATTTAAAAGATAAATCAACAATCTCAAAGAGAAGGGCTTCATGATAAGTGTAGCAAACGGTTCTTCAGCCTTAGACTCATTTTTACATATAGTAAATTATTTAGCTGGCCCCATTGTTGTAAGCACAAACACATCATCAAGCATCTGGGAAAGAAAAATCCTTCTGCTTTTCCAAGTTAAATTCCTAATTCATGGAAACATTAAATCAAGAGAATGTTGAATTGAGAATGTAATTGTACAATTTCATCCAAACATTAAATCAAGAGAATACTGAGTGGAGAATGTGTAATTGCACAAGCAAGGAGTCTTGTAAGGTAAATCTGGCAAATGGAAATTTTATTGTGCATCTTACAAAAATAACACATTACTATTACTCTATTCAACAAAAAATCCATTACAATACTTACAGTATTCAGCAGGGGCTTTTGTTAAAAGTTATTTTTAAAATAAATAAAAATAAAATGATTGGGAGGTGAAATGTAAAAAATTTGAGGTTTTTATGAATTTGTCTTTTTTCTGCCTCTAAGATAAATTATTTCAACAAGAAACTGGTATAAATTGAGAGTTTCTTAAAACTATTAGTAGATGACAGGTGTATGTTTTTACATTATTTCATGAGATAGAGTTTTTTTCTTTTGAAGGAAAAAATTATCATTCATATTATCATTTTTTTCAGTGGCAGTCTTGTACAGTAACTAAAGTGATATCCAAATTGCTTTTTAAAAATTGTGTCACCTATGATCCTATACCTAGGGAAAGTAATATTTATCTTAAAAAATGAAAACTTGGGGCCAGCCAGGTGGCGTAGCAATTGAATTCTCGAGCTCCACTTCCGTGGCCCAGGGTTTGCAGGTTCAGATCTTGGGAATGGACCTATGCACTGCTTATCAAGCCATGCTGTGGTGGTGTCCCATATAAAGTAGAGGAAGATGGGCACAGATGTTAGCCCAGGGCCAATCTTCCTCAGCAAAAAAAGAGAAAGATTGGCAACAGATGTTAGCTCATGGCTAATCTTCCTCAAAAAAAAAAAATGAAAACTCAATTCAAGAATATTATAAGTTAATGTCACTTTATTATGTCATAAGCAGCAAAATCTCACTGTTTATTGACTTAGAACATAAGAAAGAGAAAGTGAATACCGAACACAGTGAGTTACTGTTTGGAGAAAAATCAGTCATTCAATCAGTCAGAATTCACAAAAGTATCTATGTGCCTTAGAGTTAAAAATTTTAGTAAACATAGCCCAGTATGATTTGGAACCCTAATAATTGTGAATAGTCAAGAACTTATCCCAAGAATAGGTTCTCACAAAAGAGAATCTCACAGGAAAGTTTGGGTACTGTTAACACAGGAGGGTAGAATTTTTACCTTATAATATAGTTGGAAGTATTTATGTTTTGAAGAGAGTGATATATAAAATAGAACTCTATGTCCTGAGGGATAATAATTGGAAATTTAGAAAAACAATAATTCATCTTGCTTTGGAATTTTTCTCTTCCATGTAGTTAAGCAAGTATATAAACATATGTTTGTTTACCAGAATGGAGAATGGGCTGTCACAGTTATGAGCAGGTTATTAACTCTTGGGAATTACGGTGTTTTCAACCGTCTAGATATCTTGGGTTGCTTTTTTCTTTTGTTGTTGGCTGTCTCTTCCGCTCCATTCCGGTTGCTCTCACCCTAGCTCAGAGATCCATCACCACTTCTCTGGAATCCAGGAACCACTTCCTACCTGGTCTCCCTAACTTGACGATCTTCCCTCTCAATCCTCTGCTGTGGCCAAATCAAGCTTCTTCAAACCTGTTTCCATTGTTATTTTCCTGAAAAACGATCTTCTAATGATAATAACAATAATAAAGTAATAATATTTATTGAGCAGCTCTACGCACTAAGATATGTTAAATCTTTTGATATTTTATCTCATCTAACCCTCAAAACAATCTTACAAAGTATGTTTGAGTGTTAACCACATTTAACAGATAAAGATTTGAGGCTTTAGCAGGTTAGGTCTTTTGTAGGAGGTTACACAGCAACTTTTAACTATTCCTTATTCTCTCATACTGTAAGTATAAAATGCTCTGCCTGCCTTTCAAGCGTCTATAGAATCTACACCCATCCTATTAACTTAGCAACACACTTACTATTTTAAATGTAATTTTTTTCTGGGACACTTGGTAGAAGATTAACTTCAGAGAACATCTGGAAATTTGCTATTACTTTGTTGTATTATCATGCTTTTGAATCTAAAGTTTAGATCATAAATGAAATTGAATGTGAAACTCTCTAGCCACCTCAATTTCTTGGAAACATTTATCTGTATCACAAACCCGAGAACCATTTGGAAAGGGTTAGGAATCCATGACCAAAAGTAGTTGATCCTGCAACAAGAGTAGACTGATAACCAGCACCAAGACAAATGAAGATTGCACTCTAGGTAGAGGTTGCTTTAAGAGCATCCTTTGCACCACAGTCCCCAGTCAGTGTTATTAAATGTGGTCCCTTTCATAACTGAAATTTCAAACGTAAATTATATTGTAACATCCCTATAGAAATGTCTCAAGTCATAAATGAAGAAGGAAGGAAGATGCTGTTCTCAATACATCCCACATCATTAACATGTCACATCTCTGTTCCCATTTAAATGAAACTGGGATGTTTTCCAACTTTTCATCTGGACTGTAAGTACAGTTGCCCATGTCAGGAAGGGAGGGAGGCGAGGTGAAAGTACCAGTTTTGTGTTTCAACTAATCCGATCCCCCAACCAGCTGGCCTTCCCACCTGCCCTACAAACTCTGCTCAGAAACTACACATTCAAACAACTTATCAAAGCAGACCCCTGATGTAGCCATTTCTGCAAAGTGAGCCAATTTAGGTCTGGTAGATGGAAGAAAGAGGTTAAGGAACTATGCCCAGGCCATAGAAATTAGACTTCAAAATGGAGCTAAAGTAATTTTGAAGCCATTTTACCTGTTGGGGAAAAAAAATTGCATGTAATAATTTTAAGAATTACTGATTTTAGCTCAGTGGATGTGGCACAAGCAAAGAAATCTGAAATTTAATTATCTAACAAGGAATATGACAGTAGAAATTTGTTTAACTATGCCTCATATTATAAACAAGTCACCAATACCAATTGAGTTATTTCTGTGGGAGCACAATGCTATAGTTTCAAAGCTACCTTTCAGTAGATGACTCTTTAAAGGTCATTCTATGAAGCATAAGATAAATCCTTTGAGGGTGCCCATAGCCCACCTCCCTCAGTCTGGTTTTATGTTTCATTGACTGTATTAGCATTAAACTCTTTAAGAGTGACAGGCTGCAGTAAGGGGGTCCCAGGTGGGCTATGGGATCTGCAGGGCCAGCTGTTCCTCAGCTCAGATAATTCTTCCTTTTTTTTGAGATTTACAGATCCGTTTGCATTTGACAGACCATGGCAAGTCTTTGTACTGCCCAGTCCTGATGTTTTAAAGGAAAGCAGCTTAATAATTTATTAACTGCTACATTTCCTCTGGGCTTTATCTGTGCGATGCTGTTGAGTCATAGAACATTACAAATATGAAGAACTTTGCAGAAGCACATTCTCGAAGAAAGCTATGGCTTTTCTGTTGTTGTTATTACGAAGGACTCCTCTGAGAGCTCTTGTTGGTTTACCTATTGGAGAGCAGCAGAAAAATGATCGGCTTTGTGAAGCGGGACAGCAATATCACTTTTGAGGTTGCTAATAATAGGCACTGCAAGAAACTATCTACAAGATAGTTAGCAATGTGATGACAGTAAAATGTGGTTGCAGCGTGTTCTGAGACATTCCTGAATTGTCTGTATGCTCCAGGGCCATTGTGCTGCTTGCTGTCTCTCACCTCTGTGCCCTTCCTCATGTGTTTCCTTCAGCCTGAAGCACACTACACCATACCTCCACCCTTGTGAAATCTTGTCCATTTTTATAGACTATCTCAAAAGTGACTTTTTACAAGGCTTTTATTGATCCTTTTCAGAATGGACATCACTTCAGCCTTCTTTGACTTGTTTATGACACACACATCTCCTACTTTGGTGATTACTGTTAACTTTGGCCCATTACTGGACTGGAACGCTGTGATGCCCACTGCCATATTATCCTGGCAATTCCTGTATGGCCCAGCATGATATCCTGCATAGGGAAGATGATTATTCATTTAATAAAATTTAAGAGAAGAGCTGTTAATTCTATGCCCTAATCTTTCTTTTCCATGTTTCTTGTCTGTCTCTTAATTGCATATAATTTCTTAATGATGTTTTCAAAATTTTGTGAAATTTATTTATCTATTTATTATTATTATTTTCTTTTTGGTGAGGAAGATTGGCCCTGAGCTAACATCCATTGCCAATATTCCTCTTTTTGCTGAGGAAGATTAGCCCTGAGCTAACATCTGTGCCATCTTCCTCTATTTAGTATGTGGGATGCCACCACAGCATGGTTTGGTGAGAGATATGTAGGTCCATGCCTGGGATCCGAACCCTTGAACACCTGGCCGCTGAAGCAGATTGTGAAAACAACCATTAACGCCACCCGGCCGGCTCTGTGAAATTTATTTTAACATGGAAAATAAATTATTTTTAGAGACTTTTTTGTTAGACTAATAACAAAAATAATAATATTTGCCTTTGTGAGCTATTCTTCAGTTTACAGAATATTTTCATATATATTATTTGACCCTGATGGGAAGGTTATGACCATGCCCATGACTAAGGAGGAAGATAGAGTCTCCTTTTTCAGATTAGGAAGCTGAGACCCACAGAAGTTAATTAACTTGTACAAAGTTGTATATCTAATAAATCTTAGAAGTTCAAATCAAACCCAGATGTCTTAAGGATTCCAGTAGGACTCACTCCACTTATATATATTTTTCATCAAATCATTATTGAGAGCTCATTGTTAGGCCCTGAATAGACAGTCTGCCCTCTGCTCTTAGGAAGCCTACATCATAATAACACAGCGGCAGAGCTGTTAGAAATGATGGTGCAGCCATGTTGCCTCACTACCCAGACTAATGCACAATTAAAAGGCAACATTCATTTTCAGTAACTGAGCAGATTCAATAAATTTAATGGCATTTAATGATTATTCAGCTTGTAGCATGTTTTATTCAAAGGTCAATCCTAAAGTGCTGTATATACTGTTTACTCTGTTTATAAATGAAAAGGGTAAAAGAATAGGAGACTATCTACATTGAAGAAATAATTGCACTGCCCTGCATACAGTTGGCACTTGATAAAGGTTTATCGACTAACTCAGTGGAAATTTCCTTGATGCTTCTGATCTTATCCTTTTTATAATTGGCTTCTTCCTCTACAAAATGGTCAAAAAACTGACTTTGGGGGATATAGGCCATAATATTTAATTTAAAGCAATTTCAGTCATAAGCTGAACAAACTGCTCAAATGTTCTATTCCTTAATTTTAAAAGGAATACTCTGGAGAATAGAATCTGACTAGAGTTTTCCCTGGTTTTAGTTAACTTTACTTATAATTCAACTACAAGTATTCTCAAGTTACTGATATACAATTGGATGGCTATTTTATCTATAATGTTCTTTTATCTCAAGTGTTTTAAAAAATCACATTTTCAGTGTAAGGGCTATGGGATTTAAACAGTTAAGGGTAATTCTTCCTCAAGGCAGCTTTACTTCATTACAGCCACCTGCTCTACCATACAGAGGTGAGGTAATTAATAAGAGGCATTAACACGTCTAGTATCAGTGTGGAGAAGGAAAAACCGAAATCTGTTGAATAGCTTTCACTGTGAAACAGTAATGTTGACTCACTCACCATCTTTCACTTTACCACCCAACTCGAGATCATTTCTGCAAGATGAAATAAATGGTGAGCTCACACCCCAATGTAACTTTAATGGGTTTAATTATGTGTAACTTGAAATATGTTTTTGGCTACGTCGTACATCCAGCCACTGATCCATAACCAGCATTTTTGGAAAAGCAGAGCTGATGCTCAGGAGGGAGATGGGGATTGGAAATGCAGACTTGGCATGACAGATGAAGCTATGGAGTCATGAGTTATCGCTCCGGGGGGAGCACTGAGAGCAGAAGGAAGGAGACAGGATAAAGCCACCAAATCTAGAGGAGTACCTACGTTTGGAGGTGAGGGTGAAAATAGAAAAGGAGATAGGTGAGGAGCAGTAGAGAAATAGGGAGAGACTAAGGATTGTACATTGTTACACAAATTAAGTGAGACATTAATTTCTTGAGGAAAAGGGTCTTCTGAATGCAGGAGGGAAGTAAGGATGCTGTGAGAATCTACGAGAAGCTGTTCTGGCTATTTTTAAATGAAGTGAAATAATGAACAAGAAGAGCTATTTGGGGTGCAGAATTGAAGGGAGAGGGACTAAATAAGGATAGAAATTTATTTTTTTAAGGATCGATGAGATTTGTGAGTGTCTGTGTAGGCTAAAGTTAAAGATCCACCGGGGAAAGAAAGAGTAAAGAATAATCAATGGCAGTGTGTCTTCGTGGGATAAAAGATACTATCAGATGTTTCCCCTTTATGAGGCCCATTCCTATCACCATATCTATGTAGCACATCATTAAAAATAACTAACAGAAAACATCTTTTTAAGTGACACATTCGTTTACTTAAATCTTTGCATCTGAATCCTGTTCCTACTTATTTTCCTGCACTTGTTGACAAGTCATTAGGAAAGAGAGTGTTTAGTTCAATATTATCTGTCATCTAAGAGAGTCGTATTGCTTAAATAAAAACTTGATGGATCAGAACCGTTTTAAAAACAAAAAGCCAAATGCTATGATTGGTCCTGCCTCTATTCACAAGCCATAAATATATGCATCTTTAGACATACAGAAAAGTAAAATAAGACATGAGAGAAGAGTAATATATAGAAAACTAGAGAGTTAAAAAAAGTGATGGTTAGAAATGTATGCAAATATTACATAATCAAATACAGAAATGATCATTCCACATGTCTAACTTTTTAACATGTGTATGCTGCCAAAAGATAATTTTTTATCTTAGAATTCTGTAATAGACACAATAATTAAATTACATAGAGTGGACATTGACAAACACAGCTAATGGACTTTGCAGTTATTTTTTAGGCTGTAAGATTCCTTTAACTTGATCCTTTGCTTTGATATTATTTTTAAATACCATCTAATATCCTGTTATAGATTTTTTTAGTAGACTGGTTAACAAAATGTCACCAATCCATGAGAGTTGGCAGGAAGTCAATGACACTTTATCAGAGAGGATTGCTGGCATGTTCGTAATAATAATGATACCTCTAATATGCATTAACAATTTCCTTCCGTATCTCAAGACTATCGGATATAATAGATACCAACAGAATTGTGGCCAGCTTGATGTTATGACACACAAGTCATTCAGTGTTCTTATTCACTCACCAGAAACCACACACTAGGGCAGAGAATAATTACAATTTTGTAGTTGTAATCCCAGGGAAGAATAGTTCGTAGATAGCGCGTGGTGATTCAAAACAAAATTCAGTAATAGAATAAAATAAACACCATCCTTGGGCTGTTTCAATATCTACGGTGTAGTTGTTAGGTAGGTCACCAATGCATCTAAGGTATCTACAAGAGCTGAGCGTGGCCTGTAACTTCTTGTGGAACAATCCACTGGTTTCTCTTGCTGCCTAGTTTATGTTTATATTTATTTCTCTAGAGAAGAAATCTGAGAATTTTTTTTATTATGGGGACTTTATTAACAGGAGAGAAGAGCACATTTACCTACCCTTCTCTGCTCCCCTCAACACACTTAACTATAAAAGCAAAACTACCCTTGTGCGTTGAAACATACATGCATAGGGAAGTAAAAAGTTACATGAATAACATTGACCACATGTACCTCAGGTTGACCCCACTTAGCTTGTGAAAAACCTAAGATCACATGCTGAAGTGATGTGGTAATAAGCAAGTCACCGACGAATTGGGGTGGACTTGATCCTCTTAATAACTAAAGTGTAGTTTTATTGCATTTGAGAGCTGTACAATTTTAAAGAATTCTATTTAAGCTCTGAGGCATGAAGTTCTAAGTGTTTTGTTTTAATCATTTATATATTTCATTTTTCATAGACTCTGGGTTATTCTATGTCATCCTTCCCACGTTCACTTAAAACTGTAGAAAATCAAATTGATTTTCAATTACGAGTTCTTGATTTTAGACTTCAGCTAAACGAAATTGAACCAGAATATTCTTAAAGCGTAAACAATGGATTGCCTAAATTCCCAGCTCTCATATGAAGTATTTGCTAATGTGGCATTGATCAATCTACAATTCCCAGTCTGAGGAGAAGTGATAGGAATATTGGATAAAAAATGCCATCCAGGCCAGAAAGATAAATTGTTTGGGTTGTCTTTTTGCAAGTTTGAGGTCACGATTCATTCATCTTGTTACTTTGCTCTATCCCTTTAGTGGCTTCAATTGCAGGATTAAATATTGAATGGTGGCAGATCATTCAATATATAGGCTCTCCTAGTTTGGCATTAGAAGGCTTTTCATGCTTAAAATGGAACTGTGTGCACACAGAATGCCAAAGATAATCGTGCTGATGATCTAGTCTGTGAGATTAATCCCTCAACAATATTATCAGACAATTCTTAACACATTGATTTGTCCCTGATATGACACTTCTGAAACAAATGGATATACTAAGCAATTTAGGAATAACGTTGAGCCTTCTGTACAGCCTGGGTCTTTCAGAAAAATTAACCCATTAGCAGATTTGGCTGGAAACGTCCAACACGTTATCACAACCGCTGTTTGTGACCCCAAAAATAAAAGCAAATTTTAAAAGATTCAAAATGCTTTCAGGGAGTCTTAATTAACAGAGGATTAAAAACTAAAAATCTCTTTGGGTAAAATTTTGACCTCATGGCTAAATAGGCAGAATGAAAATACTAAATTAGTACATTATCTAATAAGTCTAATTAGACCAAGAATATTCAAATCTCCTTTTAGTCTGAGGTATTATACTTAAAATATTTAGTGTAGTTGTTGCTGTCCTTATGCATTTTGGGGGTTACATACATACTAAGCCCATTAAAAGGGAAATGAAAACATTAAAGGTTGAAAATGTGTTATTTAGCCGAGAGACCCAAGAGGCTTGAAGGATAAATGCATATACTTTTTAAAAATAAAAATGTTTTATTTATAAAATATAAAAATTAAAGTTTGACAGGGACCAAGAGGTCATTCAGTTTCTCTCTGCCTCTGCAGAATTATTTTATTTCACATTTCTCTGGACTGTCTGAAATGCGCCCAAATGATAATTTTTCACTCCTTTCTGAAGTTGCTAAAATCCAGAAGTTCTTCAAGGTTAAATTGTTTTGAGGTGGTTAGGGAAGGGGAAGATGTTGCCTAAAATTTTCTTTTCTTAGAACCAGTTCATTCATTCTCCCTAGGTAATGCTATTTTAAATCATTATAATAATTCCATTTTGCTCTATAAACAGTTTTGTCATTTTTCATTTTTTCCTCAACCTAAGCACATTTGGATTTTTCTCATTTTCTTGTAAGTCATTCATTCCATTCCTTTCATCACCTGGATTTATCTCTGGCTTCCTTCCAATTTATCCACATCTTTGTGGAGCATGGGGGTCTAAGTAAAGTTTCACTGTTATGATGAAGCCTGGTATTTCTAGAGATAGTATAAGAATACAGTCTTTGGAGGGCCAGCCCTGTGGCCTAGTGGTTAAGTTCAGCACGCTCTGCTTTGGCGGTACGGGTTTGGTTCCCAGGCACAGACATACACCAGTCATTGGCGGCCATGCTGTGGTGGCAACCCACATACAAAATAGAGGAAGATGGGCACAGATGTTAGCTCAGGACCAATCTTCCTCAGCAAAAAAAGAGAAAAAAGAACACAGTCTTTGGAGTCAGAGAGTCCTGAGTTTAAATTCTATTTCTGCCACTTATGACTATGAGAATTTCATCTAGTTATTAAAACCCTCTGTGCCTCCATTTCTTTATCATTAAAATGGGGCTAACAATGTCTACTTCACAGGAGAGTTGTGATCTTATATAACTGGCTAGCACAAAGTAAGCAAAGAAAAATAGCTATTATAATTATTGTGCATTATTTATTTGACAAATTATTTCAGATTGATTATGGGTTTTCTGTAAAATCTTTTATTTTGATTTTTTTTAACAATAAGATTTTGTATTTGTCTATGACTTCTTTTGAATCCAACCTAGTTTAGGCTGGATTTTAAAAAAGAAACAAATCCTTCCAGTCAGTATAGAAATGAAAAAGCATAATATTAATAATAAAGGAATCCTGAAAACTGCACACATCATTATATGTTATGAATTAAGAACAGAAGAGTTAACTGTGTAAGGAAGGGGAAAACCTAGATGGGTCTGGACCGGAAACCAGATCCACCAAGACCCTGGCTCAATTCAAGCAGAATATAAAGACAGGTACCAAGTAGTTTTGACATAAAAAATACCAAACAAGAGGTAATAGGGAGCAAGCAGAACAAGGCAATGAACGGAGAGTCCAGGAACAGACAATGTAATTGAGCCCTGACTGTGTGTGAGAGCCCATCTGAAGCATTTGTGCTAATCCTATGATGTACTTTTTTTTTTTTCGGTGAGGAAGATTGGCCCTCAGCTAACATCTATTGCTAATCTACCTCTTTTTGCTGAGAAAGATTGGCCCTGGGCTAACATCCGTTCCCATCTTCCTCTACTTTACATGTGGGACGCTGCCACAGCATGGCTTGATGAGCAATGCGTAGGTCCATGCCCGGGATCCAAAACTGGGAACCCCGGGCCACCAAAGCAGAGCGCGAACTTAACCACTATGCCACCAGCCAGCCCCCTTATGACGTACATTTTATCTCCACTGTATAGGTGAGTTGTCCAAGGCTGAAAAGGTAAGCATAGCACTTGCCCAGGGTACTACAGTAGCAAGCTGTGGAGCTGGAGTTCAAACACAGGCATTCTTCATGAAATCTTACCCCAAATCGATGTTCTCAAACTTGAGCGAGCACCAGAATCCCCTGGAGGGGTGTTCAGGCTGAGCCCATCCCCCAGTCTCTGATTCAGTAGGTCTGAGGTGGGGCCTGAGAATCTGCTCATGCTGCTGCTGCTGCTCTGGGGACTACACTTTGAGGACCACTGCTCCAAATTTCTGCTCTACGTTTTCTGTGGGTTAATAATCATCAAGTGGAACTATAGGCCAGGCCCAGCTGTGATTTCACTCGGGTCTTACGTATGGCGATCCATGTGAGCAGACATTAGTTCTTTGTTTAAGGGAGTCTGGTACTCAATACTAGAGAAAGACATTTAGACCAGAAGAAAGCGGTGTCCTGGACACCCTATGAAAATAGAAATGCAAATAAGGTGACTCCAGTTACACGGACCCTTTGTCTCAGGAAGGAGGCAGAAGCCCATTTACTATAAAGTGAAGCACAAGGTTGGACCTAGCATGGAGGGCGCTTGTCACTGAATCCTCTATGGATTAAACTAGAGCACACTGAGTGCCTTTTTACTAAGGGTGAAATTGATTCCAGAACCTGGACAGGTGTTAGGCTATGGATCACATGCCTATTGCTCTGAGGAGGAAAGGGGTATGGGGACACGAACACACACACACGCACACACACACACACACACACACACACACAACCCACACCTCTCCTGGGATTATTGTGGTTCCTGGACAATTACCACAGCTTTCCTCCATATATTCCTCTCTCTCACTGCACGTAGTAGAAATTTAGTGGTTGTTGACTAACTAACTGCCCAGTTTGTACTGGCTAACTTAAACTTGATTGACTATGAGAGGGGAGGATCAGAGAAACATGAAACGATGTCACAGTTATGTCTTTGGAACTCACTATGCTGAGATCCTAGGAATGAACCACAGGCAAAGAGGAGTTGAATAAAATCTGTCTATATACATGATTGGTGAAGACTTGAGATGTGGTTTTCAAAGCCATGGAAAGGTGGAAGAAAAGTAAAATGTTACATTTTCAGTTTTTATTTAGCTAATAGTCAATTCAACCAGACACATCTGTGGCAAGAGCTAGGTTTCTTTCTTTAGGATAAAAAGAAGTCTTTACGTTAGCATCAGAAAGCATTTGGTAAATTCCTCTTTGAACATGGCAACTCCTTGGGTCCAATACAGAATAAGTCCAAAGATTTGGCCTAGCATTTGGGACTTAAAATGGATAGTTGTCAGCTCTTCAGTTCAATTCAATTCAATTCAGTTCAATTCACTCAGCATGATGCAGCAAGTATTTATTGATTGCCTACTTATGTTTACACTATGCACAGTCCTGGACTTGGTTTTATGATGGATAAATACAGGCCCTTCAGGCTGGTGACCTACCCCATGCACTTGAGGAAGACCATTTCAGCTTTCAGATGCATTGACTAATAAGCTTATAAATCATTGCACAAAACCTGTAATAGCTAAGTGGTTCCTAAAGGAATTAGTAGACCTCAAATACCAAACTCACACCTTGGTTAAAATACGAGTTATATGAGTAAATATTTTGGTAAAATATTTTGGATAGGAATGAGTACAGACGCTGTTTTAGAATGCTTAAGCTGGTAACTTTTTTTTCATCTTTGAAATAGCCAACACTGTATTTCTTCATAGAACCTCTTAACTGGATTCTAAACACGTTCAGCATTTCCTTAGAGTGAAGGCGACTGGGTAAAAGCTGGTAACACTGGTTGCTTTGGAATTAGCATTATGTTATGACAGTCAGCAGTGTTCTCCATAACCGGTACAATTTATTCACAAGTATGTATTTGTGCGTGCAAAAATTAGCTTGAGTTTTCTTTGCATCAGCGATTGGTGATATTCCAACGACCTGGGTGGAAGAAAATTGTGCAAATCTGCTCGCACCTCCAGACTAAGACAAAACAAGTTCCCCCTGCCATCTCTGTGTTATGTCATGGCCCATTTGAGATGTACAACACACTACTTGTTCAGTTTTTGTTATAACCTTCATAGAAGATGGAAAATGTACCCCAAACTGCCGCGCAGTAAGATCATTGCTTGCCTGCCAGTTTGCAGTTTCATATACTACGTGTTATTGTTGTGAAGGTGAAGTTGATGGCAAGCGAGTCTCTGACAGTCTGTCACCTGACTATGGAAAAAGGGTCTCCAGATAGACTGTGATTGCAACTATTGTAAATATTCCTACATTTGTAACATCTTCGTAGTGAACTTGATGAATTAACCAGCATTCCTTTTTTGCTGTTTTAAAAACTGAAGTTTGGTTTCAAAGGCCTTAACCTAGTTTTCTTGTGTGTCTTGGGGGAAAAAGGAGACAGCTGTTAAGATATTGAAAATATTTTCTTTTATTTTCTGTCTCAAATTTTTTTTGTTACACATTAGAGACCTTATGTAATGTTTAATATTTCAATTTACTGTATGCATTTTCAGCTTTAGTATTTGTCATCTTGTTCCAATTTAATGAAAGCTTATTTGGCTATGGTTTTCATTGGAAAGCAGAATACACGTACAACTTTCAGCAATAATATGTATTTTTCCTTTTCTTTGGATTTGAACAGCCTTCTAAAATTTTCTCTACTGAGATTCTGGCAGAGTTATTTCTTCAACATTTGGCTGAGGGTTTGGAATGTTTTAAACATTTGAAGTGACTGGGATCAATTACTGTAACCTAAAATGGATAACCTTTAAGACACAAAGCTCATGTTTTTCTTAATCATCTCATTACATGACATTTTTCTGTTTGTATATCGATAAAACCCTGCTTGTTGGCTAAATAAGGCACATTTCATTTATTTCCAAGTACTGTTGATATTGTAAAGCTAGCATATTACATATAACATTAAAGTTATTTTTAAGATATAACATCTTTGTGGATGAGAAAAATAAAACTCAGAAGATGCATAAACTTGTAACAATTTAGCAGTCTAACAAAGTATAATAAATAGCAAAGTGGTGTATTTGAAATGAATCTTAAAAAAATTCACAATACAAACATATTTTTTAAGCTCTGTTTTTCTAATTAGGGGAGCTCCAAGAGTTTTCTGATTCATTTGCACTAGTGTTATTTTGTTCCTGTAAGTTTTTCTTTTTTCCACTATAAAATCACTGCTTCTTTGGAGAGATGTTTACTTAGAAGGGGTCATGTAGTAATATCCTGTTATTTTTATTTATCCGGTTAATGTAGGACTCACATTGCACTTTCAGCTTAGAAAGAAAGCAAGCATTGCCAGCTTCAAGATTTGACTTTTTGATAAATATAAATGCGGAGCAACTCTCTGCCGATGGTACGTAGTGGATGTGACCCGTGACGGGCACGTGGCTGTAGCGATGGAGAGAAATATTACAGCCAGAACATTCCTGCTTCTGCTCCACTGGACTCAGAATACATTAGCAGGGTCCTCGCTCAGCTCGGAGTTTTTTTCCTGATGATGGATTAGTGATAAACTCATATGCAAGTTATTCCAGAGTTCCTCTGAGACATTAGCTTTTCATGAATGAAAAGGTCATTTGTAAGTGTTCTACGTCCTTTCATTATTTTTCCAATGGAAGCACATTGCTTTGTACAATTTTACATTGCTATATTTTCTTTGAAATAATAGCTCACGGTTGTTTAGTTTTAATATCCTAATTATTTGTTTGGTGGTAGGAGAAATTTACTACTCCTCCGTGAAATAAATTATATTTAGTAAAGGGAGAACTTAGTGTAAGGTTGAGATCATTCTATACTCTACAAGCTCAGACTTTTCGTGAGGCCAGAAGTCTCCTTGCTCATTTTGTCCTAAATGACTTTTGATATAAGGCCAAACTTTGTACCAGATGTGTGGTATTTTATAATAATTACATGGTGCAAGCCTTTAGTCATTTTCCACTGAGACCATTCAACATCTGTTTTATCAAGATGGTTTTCAATTTTTTTTTCAGGGCCATAGGTGAGTAAGAATATTAAGTGAGACACTAAGTCACATAATTTATTATTTTATAATGTCAATTGCTCTTGCATATATCTGTTATAAATTACCACAAACCTAAACATTTCCTTTAATGATTGAGCATAGCAGAATTGGTTTCTCGCTATTTTGGGGTTAAAATTTTAAAGGCATTCATTTAACATTTAAACTTATTGTTTTCTTTATTCTGTTATCCATTATATCCAAATACAGATGAAAACTTATAAAGAATGGATGAGGAAGTGGATGGGAAGGGGATGGTGTGGCCCATTTATTACCATTTCCACCGTGAGACCACTTTATCTATTTACCAACCCACTTCATTATAACTCTTCTTATCTGTACTAAACAGAGTTTACAGATATTGATTAACAAAGACAAATGGTCAGAGATTGTAAACGGAAGAGATGCCCAAACCATGCGACTGCGTGGAACACTGGTTCTCATACACCTGTTAGCATTTCCTACACTTGCATGAAGGGCAGTTCGAGAACTGCGCTTCGTTCAGGTGATGGGCAAGTCTCTAACTCTGAATCCATAGCTGCTGTCTTCACTCACTATTGGAATATCAAAATGCACAGGTCCTTTCCATTGCTATTCTTGAGTATTTCATTCAAAACTATAGGGGAAAAGACCTTTATTCGAATTGTTTCTAACTTGGCAAGCAAAATACTATCTTTGCAAAAATGTGTACTCCCTCAATGACTTTTATACAGTCATTTCACATGCCTCAAAACCTTATATACTAACTGGCTGCTATTACAATAAAAACAAAGTCGGTGCAGCTCTTCAAAGCTCTGTGCTTTTGCACTGACAGTAGTCCAGTAGTCTGTTTTCTGAGCCAACATAGACTGAACCCGCCATAAAAATAAACATATGCACATCCATGGCCCAAAATAAATCAAAGTGGACATAATGAAAATTTTCTAGTGAGCTTAAAAGAAAATTTAATATACTTCACCTCTTTTTTGGGAGGGTAAGGGAGTTGGTTTGGTTTTCATTGGAATTTTTATGTGGATAAAACTTCCTGTCGGCTGCACTTGCCTAGGATTTTCTTATCCCACAATTATGATGTGAACAAAGAAGTAGGAGAGGAATTATGTTAATAAATTTTGGTGGGCCAAATGAGTGTATCATGAGACAACTCAAATTTTTGTAAGCTAGATGATATTTGAATATAACTGAAAAGCCAACCAAACCCTGAAATATGAAATTTATTTAAAACATAACTTTTTCTTCAATGAAAGGATTTTTTTGTCATTTCTCTGACAAATTTGATTTGAGAATAAAAAGAAGCATATAACCATGATGGAAATGTATTTCTGTCCCAAAGCTGGTTTGTCTCTTAGATATCTTTGGTCACAGTTCAATTATTCCAAAATTATTTTTAGGTTTTTCGATTCTTGCTTTAGTCACATATATATTTTGTTCCAAAGATATGACACAAATATAATCCCGAGTATTTCTGAAGCCAGGCTATTCAATATTCCTATCATTCAGACACAGTGTGGCGAAGATGGCAGTTCAGTCAAGTGAAATGTACTTTAAGTCCTAAGGTTGATCAGTCAAGAATGCGATTTCTCCAGTAAGACATTTTTACAAAGGCACAATAACTATACTTTCATAGTTCAAACAAACAGAGCATAAGGAATTATTTTGAAATATAATGGTGGTACAGCTGTAACAATAAAACGGTCTGTAATAAATAAAAGATTGTGCATCTGTTTTAGAAGACCTCTGACTGCTATTCCTTGTAACTTGCCACAGGCATGATACACTGTATCTTAACTGTAAGTACAAATGCAAGAATAGTATATACCCCATATTGTGTTTTGTCTTGAAGAATTTTAGGCAGTTAGAGGCATGCTGATGAATGGGAGACTGAAATGGAGTTGAAACGTCAGACTAAATTATGTTTAAGTGTTATCTATTCTTTTTGTTTTGCTGAGGGAGATTTGCTGTGAGCTAACGTCTGTGCCAATCTTCTTCTATTTTGTATGTGGGTTGCTGCCACAGCATGGCCGCCGAGGAGTGGTGTAGGTCCATGCCTGGGAAGAGAACCTGGGCCACCAATACAGAGCATGCTGAACTTAACCACTTGGCTAGAGGGCAGGCCCCTCAAGTATTATCTAGTCTTCAGAGAAAATTAGCTTTCATCTGTTTTTCTAGAAGTAGTTTTGCTAAAATAGGCATATTCTTACCCCCAATGGGACAATAGGATACCTTTACAAAACAGAATACAGTTTAAGAACAGGTTCTTTTTGCATAAGATTATTTTCTTAATTGGTAATAAAAACTTGGGCTTATCATTGTGCTTCTGAATTTACTGGTTCTTGTTTTCAATCACCATCAATACAATCTGATAAAAAAAAAAAACTTCCTGAAATTTGCTTCCCCTTCTATTCCAGTAAAATAAGAATAACCACAGTCCTTCCATTATTGAATGCAATAAGATGTCATGAGGACTATTAAATATAAAGTTCTTAACAGTTTTTTAGTGTGTAACCTGAATGTGAAAAATCTATGAATGGTTAACAGAGAGTATTTGATCTAAATCTTTCCCAAGGTGAGAAATATTATTTTGGAATATGAAAGACTACACCTGCGAAGTGAAGTAATTCATCACTTTAAAAAACAAATTTGGGTTTTTAATAGAAGCAAAACTAACTCAGACATTTAAGACATCAATAAAGCTTGCCAGAATTTGAAGGGAATATCACGATGCGACTCTTTTTATGGATCAAGTACAAATGAAGTTGACAGTGTATGTCTAATCAGAGCACTGAGAACTGGAAGCTGCAAAGACAGTATTTCCACTTTCTCGTGTTGACACATTTGTGTGTGCAGGCGGTGCAGCCAGGCTGATTAAAAATGCCAGGGCTTTGCTAATGTGGAGCGCATGCTTCCTAACTCTGAATTCTGAGTTCAAGAGGCCCCAAACCACAGCGTGTAAATAAAGCACATTTATTAATTAATGTGTTCTATTGTATTGTATTTAAGCAGGGTGACACTTAGGACATCCCATCAATGTAAGCTTACTGTTGATTAGAATATACAGCACCCCGTCAAAGGAGCCTGAGAAACGTAACCATGGCGCTGGGAGCTGAGGCCAAGATGGAGGCGCATAATCATTGGCCTCTCCTTGAAGGCTTTTCACCATCACCAGTCATTGCTGACACTTTCTCACAGAAGGCAGTGCTCTTCATAAAAGGAATAGAGAACCTAGGAAGGCAACTGAAAGTTGCTGCCTGAGAAGTTTGTTTTAATGTGGCACTATTTTCATTAACTTCTGACCTGGCTTTTTGGTAAGTGTCTGAAGGAGCAAACTCAGCACCCAGACCTGAAAAAGGTAGTAGGCATAGTTACTCAGTACTCCCCACCAAAAGGCTTCATCGACCTCCATTCTCCTGGAACTTCCACCTGGTCTCCCATAAGGTAAAATCAGCTCCCAGCATCCTTCATGGAACATTCCCTGATCTCCCACTCACTCCAATCTGCTCTCCGGAATGTCTCCTGTGGTACTCATGGTTGATGTTGTATAACTTAGGTGACAGGGGGAATAGTCAGCCCAAGGGTTGATGTCCTCAGCTCTCATCACCTTTCTCTTTGTATAAAGATGAGAGTGTATCTGGAGGTTGTACCCTTAGCAGGAATAGAGTGAGTGCATGTTCAGTGCGTGGAACTAAGCTAGACACTTAAGGAGATGACAAAGGGATAAGAAACATCATCCCCTCCTTAAGGAATTTCACATATACTGGTAGCTGAAGCTGCCCTGGGGCATGACTATCTTTCCTCGGTTTCTTCACCTGTAAAAATTTTCAGATGATTAACAAGGACCGTTCTTACTCTTAAGATGATGTGATGCTTTACAGGTTACTTGTTATTGCTTCCTGAACATCAGATTCGCTGTAACTTCCTCACGAGCCTATGGAGTACAAATGTCAGACAGTGTTTTAATGTAAAAAAGTAAATTTGCAAAAGCACGTTTTAATTTTTGCCTCTATTTCCACTAACAACAATAGACTGAAATGATGTTTGATTAGTTACATTTCAGATGTTTAATTCCTGTCGTGTTCATGACAAGCAGATTTGTCATCTTCAAATTTTTAGGACAAAGGAAGGCAATGAAACATACTTAGATGTACAGTGGGAAATAAAAGAATGATAACCTTTACATCCAGAATGCTGTTTGCTTTCATTCCGTTTGTACTGATTAGACTTATAAGGCGGTAATTTGAGGAACTTTCTATCCATTGTGTGACCGTAAAATAAGAGGATTGATTTTTGATGTGTGGCCTCTGGAAATCAGTTTTATTGCTTTATACTCATTCCATGAATATCTGAATCCAGTTCCAGTGGACAGAGTTCTAACATAAAAACCAATCTCACATAAAATAATTCACTAACATGAGAAGGAATAAATAAACTTTTAGTTATCAATTCAGAAAACTAATTTTTTTACTTCTAGGTTGAATCTTACCCTTTTAGGTTGAATTTTAATACAACCAAGATATATTTATTTAAAGAAGAATAGAGATTCTCAGGGTCAGCTTCTTCATTTAACAGCAACTAAATTTATCAAAATATGTCAAAATAACATATTATAGGGAAGTGTGACCCTTGAAACCTCGAGGAAGGAAAAGCTAGTAGTAAGTAGTTCAGATCTTTTAAATAATGTCATTCCAACAAGAAAGAAAATGTCACATTGTTTGTTACTTTTTATAACATTGTAACCTGAATGACATTGGTGTTAGGACCTGGGACCTTAAGCATTAGTTGAGTGAATGAATGGATGAATTTTCTTACATATTGACCTTCAATAAGAAGAAAGACTTGGGACTGAACATATTAAAGCTATAAAGAAGGACTCTGAATTTTAAAAGTTTCAATAATGAAATTGACATTTGTTCAAAATATATGGCATCATTTAAAAAAAGACATCCCTATAGATCATTAGCAAATGACCTGGTTTTCCATAATACCTCTGCTGCTTTATGCTATCTTAAGAAATTCATTCTTCAGTCCCAGATCTTCCTTCTATTTTGTCAAAATGTATTAATGAGTACTAGAATGGTAATATCAAATGCATTAAAAATCCCTTTCAGAATTGATGGACACATAATAATATAAATAACCTGGAGATTTCCTCAAGTGTTTATAGCAAACCTGCCCATTTTTATAAACCTGAACTTCTGAGTTCATGTGTGTCTGTCGTTTCTTTCTTCACAGATGAACTCATCTTTAATCCTGACTTGCTGTCTTAGTAACAGCCATCTAGAAGTATAATCATAAACTCACCATGGGAAAAAGGCAAGCAGGGCCGTAACCTAACACCCCAGTATGCAGTGGGAGGTAGGATATTGACCAGAGAGTTGTCTTTTTCAGTTAGTAAATCATTGCAAGGACAGAGATAAAGATTAACTTCGTTGTATTTAAACTTTTTCTTCCAAATTCCACAAAAAAAAAGATCCCAGGTTATCAACCATCCCTCCCAGACGTTCTTTCCTCCAAATTCCTTAGTAGACACTTTCTTCTGTGACAATAAAATGTAAATAAAATGCAGGCAGAAATATATCCCATATTCCTGGAAGTTTGGGATAAGGGTTTGAAAGCTCATTGTCTGGAAAGATCAGGTTCTAAAGAAATCCTCAGGACCAACTGCAAATATTCATCTTCTGTGGACTAAGGGGCCCCCTCCTTGAGGAGGGGAAAAAGATAGAATTCTTGACACGAGAGCATGGTAAAGTGGGATGGCAAGGAATTAGAGATAAGGCTGCTAGCTCTGGTTGGTTGACATTGTGTAACACTTTGGCTCTTTTTTAAACATCAGATTGAACTTGCCCGATTGAAAAGTTTAAAATAAAGAGTCATCTTTTGTGTTACACTCTTTTCTCATTAAAGTTCAGTGGGTTCAGTACGGATGAAATAGAATTTATCCGTTCATTCAAGAAGCTTTCTTTCTGAAGAACCCCTGTCTCTTGGCCTGTGTCATTCATGATGAAGTACTCAAGAAGAGAGTATCATGTGAGGTGACCTGCGTGCATTTTAGCAGCCTCTTTCCTGTTGAGTTAGCAGCATTATTTAAAGAATTGAAACCTCGGGCTCGGTTGTACGAGGTCCACAAAGCAGGAAAGAGGTAGGTTCCAGATAATTGAGGCCATGCAAGGATTCAGGTGAACACACCAGGCAGAGGCTTCAGATAACTAAAACTTGCTTCCTCCATGCTGTGGCACTCTGCCAAATGAGGTAAACACACCAAATGAGATGAAGAAAAGAAAGGAGCCAGAGCAAATAGATGTGACTCTTAGAAACATCCACTTTCAACATTGCAGGGACTTTTCTAGAGACCCTGTCTCTCCAGGTAAGGGCCATGCCAAATTACCCCCTCAGAACATTTTTGGTCTGCCCCCCAGCCACAAGGTTGTCTTCTATCTAATTGGGGCAACTGGCATCCCTCTGGAGTCATTTCTCAGGAGACATACAAGGTCCTAGAAAAATGAAAAATGCAATATTTCTGTATAACACAATTTCTATGAGAAAATACAGTTCCTATTCCAGTTTACATTACAAGGAGCATATTTCTTTTCATCCCAGCAGCCAAAACAGAGGACTCCCAGTCTCATTTTAAGTGAAATAGCCCCAGGAGCTTTGGCTGCATTCTTTTTCCCTGTTGGGCACAGATCCAGCACCAGGGCTAGATACTCCACAGCACAAATAACAGCACCCCTTTCCACGTGTGCATTGGGGTAGGATCTTGTTAGTCACCTCTAGCTCTTAGGAATTGGATGATGAGGGCTCTGCCCAGCCATCCACTTACATGGGTAATTCCTCAGATAGATATTGATAAGAGGAAGGCTTGTTTGTTTTATATATTTAAATCCATCCTGAGAACAATACCATAATGAGAATATTATGAGCTGCAAAGAATGCATATTTTCTTTTAAAGATTTATTTATTTATTTTCCCCCCAAAGCCCCAGTAGATAGTTGTATGTCATAGTTGCACATCCTTCTAGTTGCTGTACGTGGGACGCGGCCTCAGCATGGCCGGAGAAGCGGTGCGTCGGTGCGCGCCCGGGATCCGAACCCGGGCTGCTAGCAGCGGAGCGCGCGCACTTAACCGCTAAGCCATGGGGCCGGCCCCAGAATGCATATTTTCTTTGGTTAGTGGCACGTCCTCAAAAACATGTATACGATCACCGTTTTGCATTTTATAATTTTAAGTTTGCAAAGATCATGTCCTTCTGTTTCAAATCTCTGCAGTGTCTAATACAGAATGCTAAAAGCCACGGGTGCTGGAAAAATGTCAATAATGAAGATGATAATAATGATGACATGGTCAAGTGTATAATAGTTCATCAAGCAACACTCTAATTTTCTTGTTCTGAAAGTGGTGTAGCACACTCAGAAAGACTTTTAGCCTAGCGGTGTGTGTGGTCTTGCCTGTACTCATGTCTGGAGCCCATGGCGGCTGTGAAGGAGGGCAACAGAATCTTGAGAGGCGGGAGTTGGCTTTCCCTCTGTCTTTAGAGGAATGCAGTATTTCTCTTTGCTGGGCCTTGCTAATGATTAACTCTCAGCTGGCATGTTGCCACACAGATTTTTTAAAGGGCATTTTTTTCAATGCAAAATAATTTTGTCACTTTCCAGTTACAACACATTGCTATAATTAAGGGGACTCGCTTTCTACTTGGAAGCCCTACAAGCGTCTGTGCCACATGAAAATTAAGAAGCGCTAACAGCAGAGCAAGGACGAAGATGGGACCTTGTCTTAAAAACGAGGACCACAAATGAAAAGCACAGGAACAAAAATGAAAAAGAAAATTTTCCAAGGTTATGGAAATATTTGGGTATAAGCTTTAGCCCTTCGTTTTTGATAGATCATATTGCATTACTAGTGGGAGAGATGAAAACATTTTTTTCATTCACTCTATTTGAACTAAAGTATATTGTGAATATTTTCTCCTTTTTTCCTTAAAATGCATTCTACTTGCCCATTAATGCGCATGGGACAAGGATTTGCCATCATTTTTTGTTATTTGACTCACGTGTCTTCCCTTGTCATTGTGTCAGTGTTTTCAGAGGCAGGTGTGAAGGAGGGCGTGAAACCCGGGCATTGACCTGCTGTGAGTTCCCATCAGCTGTAAAACTCTGATGCAGGGACTTATCCCTAAGCCCTGCTCCAGTGGTCGAGAGCCGTTATCTAAAGCCTGTCCCTCATAGCTTTCTTCACTCTTGAGCTTCGCCATGGCTTGTCAGTCACCAGGTAGGCACCATGGTAATCGATTACATGGAAAGTAGTTTCTTGATGGTAACTAACAACATAACTATTTTAGCATACTTTCTCCTTTTAAGACACTTTGTGGAGGGTTTTTGACCAAAAGTGTTTACTTTCCTATATAAAGTCAAAAGTGTAGTTGATTGTTGTGTTAAATGCCCTCACTGTCCCTCTTGAGATCAAATGAGAGAGCACCTGGGAGGTTCTTAGAAACAGGATTTTACAGTTAGGAGGTTGCTGGGTATGCACTGATTCTCAGAACTTCAGTCTGTAAAAGCAACAGCTAAAGTGCAGTTAAAAATGCAAACTCCTAGTCCCAGATGGGAAATCTGGAGAGGAGCCCAAGAATGTGCATTTTAAATGAGTGTTTCAGATGATTCCAATGCAAGGGTTCTGGAGTCCTTGGTTTAGCTAATGGAGGAGATCAGGGCTGTGGAGCTGTTCCTTTCCTAAATGAGACTCCAAGAGGACACACAAGGCCTTAGTATGTGTTACATTAATAGGTTGGCATTGTAGTTGAGAAGACAATGAAGATTTCCTGTGAAGATGGCATTGTATGTTCATATTATCACCTCCGCCCTTCCCACACTCAGACACTTCTTACTGCCTGCTGGGTTCTAAACACCAAACTGGTAGATAAAATATAAAAAGGAAAATAGTTTAAAGACATTTCTGTAATCAAAAACAAGATAAATATCTCTATGGCTGAGAAAAATAACAGAAATATACCAGTAAGAGAAGCTGAAGTGAGGGTCTACTGAAGTTTGGGTAGAAAAGCAGTCAGAAGCAGGCAGGAGGTTGTCTCCTACAGAACGACGAGGGCTGACAGTGCCCCATAAAGGCCTGGACCTGAGACAGCCTCTGTGCCTGAAACCATGGACCGAGCTGGAGCTGAAAAGTAGTGAAATGATGCTGGGAAACAAGATCTGTCGACTGCTCTCTGGAAAGCTGAGTATCTGGGGGTGGCTGGATGAAGCAGACACAGCCTGCTGGCCAAGACCTGAGCCAAGATACGCCCTGACTTGGAGACTGTATGGGTAATATCTCCAGTTTCATGACAGAACAAGAGCTCCAAGGTGTTGATCTGGTTCTGGTCTGGGGGTGCAGGGGGCTGGGTGCAGGCAACCAAAATACCATCAAACAGGGAGAGATGAATGAAGAAAGAGGGACAGAGACAAAGAATATATAAAATAACCAAAATGAGTATGCAAATCAAAATTCCAAAATATGTAAGTAAAATTAATGTTAAGAAAGCCAGTGAAATCAATGTGTGGGAGATGAGCTCACTGCATATGAAGTGAAAATAATTAGTTTTAAATAAGTACATTTATTATCCTCAAAGTGATAAGGGAAGGAATAACATCCATAAAGAATAAGAAACCATGAAAACAAAATAGACAGAAAGGAAACAGGAGCACAGTATATGAAAAAGTACCGCTAACAATTCTGAAAAAATGATCCTTACAAACAAATTAATAGGTAAGATAAACTCTAGATTCAACATAGTTGGAAAAAATTAGTGAACTGGCAGGTAATATTAAGGAATTCAACCAGTATAGAGCATAGAGAAATAGATGGAAAAAAATATGAGCGAGCAAATAAGAAACACAGAGTATAAAATAATAGTCTACAAAATACAAGTTGTAGGAGTATCAGAAAGAGGATAAATGAAATAGAGGAGAAGCAGCATTCATAGAGATAAGGGCTAAGGATTTTCTAGAACTGAAGCTGGACATGAATCCTCAGACTGAAGGTACATATCATGTGCAGAGCAGGAAAAAAGAAAGACACCTTTGGTAAGAAAATATAGAAATGTTAGAGAGAAAAACACTAAAGTAACCTGAGAGAAAAGACAGATTATCTTCAAAGTTACAGCTCTCAGACAGAAGTCTCTCTTGAGCATTTATAGAAAGCGAAAGATTTTTCCAAAATGCTTTTGAAGTGCAGAGAGAAAATAGGTGATTTCTATTCCCAGCTAAACTACCATTCAAGGTATTTCATTCAAGCTCCTAATGGAAGAGGGTAGATAAACAATTACAAGAGGTGTAGACACAAGAGAGGTCCTGCCCTTTATGAACTTTCAGCCAAGTTGGGCATTCAGTCCTGCAAACACTAATCATAATAAATCTCTTAAATCAAGTAGGTAATAATGTCATTTGAATGTAGCTTACTCTGTTAACGCAAAAGTGTGCTAAGGTTGGAATATATTATCATAGTGAAAGAATCATAGAAGTTGTAAGATCACAGCTGAAGATTTTGTTCATAATCTTAAACACACAAAGCTCACATAATATATTTCTTCCTGAGTTTAGTTCCTGGAAAAATTTATCCTTGCAAATTTGATTTCTTCCTTCAAAAAGTGGAAACTATGTCACTTAACATTTTCATTTTTGGTATGGTTGCTAAGAAACTGCTTGTCAAATTTTGTGCCTACTTGTGGTGATTGGACTTTTTTGATATTAGACCAGACTAAAGTAGGATTTATTTTGTTAACAGTCCATGCTCTCTGCTTCCTGTAATTTTGTCAAAATTTATCCCTAATTGTGTATGTTGTTTAATTTTGCAAAGTCCTTGAAATCTATTTGGAAGTTGATGGTACTGAGATTAATTTCTTTTAAAAGAAGAGTTAAGTGAAATCTACCATTTTTATAACCAGTGTGGAAAAAATACTATTCTTTGCAGAAAAATTCGGTTTTTAAAATTCATGCAGCTAGATTCCCAAAAACTACCATAGCGGTTTGGGTTTGAAGTGATGGTTTGAAGAAATTCTTTATAATAGGAATTCTAATTCTGCGCTTGCATAGAAATGTAGTTCATTTATAACGTGTATAATACTGAACTAACCTGAAGAAATGTGTGAAATAAATCCTTATAAAATCGCTCAGAGATCCATGGTGAGTCTATTTAAAAGCTTTGCTGTTTACATAGTATATGAAATAATGATTGTTCAGAACACACACACACACACACACACACACACACACACACACAGATAAATGTAGAGATCAAATTCACATAGAGAAAAAAAGGTACAGAATAGATAGCTTTACATTTAATTTTTTAACCTCTTCTGTTTCTGTGACTGAAAGATGAAAACAATCTTCAGCCTTTCAGTGATTTTGTTTGTGTCACTTCGATAGTTTTCAACCTTTGTCATTGTCTAAACTAGTGGGTAAATTTCCTGCCTGGAACGCTAATTGGTGACATGCTATTAATCAGCATACTGCTTCAAAATACTTGAATGCCCATTAAGTCTATTTTTTCCGTAAGTCTATGGGTTTCAGATGGATCTTTAACAGGAGGGAGAAGAAAGGTCAGCTTTTCCTTGCTTCTTTAACTGTACTTTCTGACCACAGTGATTTTCAAGCCTCATAGCAAATGTGAATGCTTGGTTGTCTCATCATTCTGGCACTGTTGTTTTTGATTCCAAAAGAGAATGTAGCATTTCAAATGTCGGAAATGTGCTATAGATTTTTTGGCAGTAGAAAGGAAGTCGGTTTGACTTTCCTGTCTTTAAGAAATATATAATGTTATGACCAAAATTAGTACTCTGAAATTATTTTGCTCTGAAATTGGAAAGAACTAATATACATTTATTATGTTGTACATGAACCCTTTTACTGGCAGCCAGGTTTGAACGTTTCTTTTTACTAGAAATCAACTTTCATATATTCATTTATTCATTTGGCATGAAAAGAAAAACAGACAAAGATGGAAACAAGAAATTGCATATGAAAATTTTAAACTAATGTAAAGTAAGGTTCATTAGCATAGAGGTATCATTTACCTGTTTTCATATATGCCAGCAAATAAACAATTGTGTACAGGTATTTTAAGTATACTACGTTGCCAATATGTCAAAAAAGCAGAAGAAGCTAAAATACATCAAGACAAAATAAATTATTGCTTATTGAAGTTTTAAAAAGTTATTGCAAGGTAAAAATTGATGTATAATTTAGATACAGGTTTTTTAGTCATATCTGATATACTTTTTTTTTCACATTATAGAGTACAAATATACTAAGGTACTTGCAGTCATTTAAGGGGAGTTGTTTGGCATTCATATCATCCTCAGACACCTTATAATAAATCCAATCCCCCTACCTTTCCAACATACCGTATGTTAAATTAATTAAAAATAAAACTTTTAACCGTACTTGTAAAAGTACTAAGAAATTGTCTCAATTAAAAAGCACCTGGAGCTTTTGTTTCAGAGTCCCTACGGTGAGTCGCTATAATATTTGTGAAAATTTGAATATTATAGGAAATGAGTCGTCTTAATTCACACCCCAAGAGAAGCTGCTTTCGTCTCGTTGCCGTCTCCGTTCAAATATCCATATTGCGTTTTTATATTCAACAGCTGCTTAATATGTTATTCAAGTTCAAGCATGGTTAAGCTTAGTCCTAGAAAACCTTTTGAGACATCAAGGAATGTGATACTTCTGACCAGCTGCAAAAATGGTAACCTCTTAGAAAAAAATGAGCCTAATAAAACAAAAAGTAGGCAGTGAGCTTATTCATCTTTTTTCTTCCTTGTATTTTTCCTCTCATATTGCTTTCTTTTTTTTTAAACCTCTAATAGAGCTCTAACCTTTAAAAGTTCTTTGATTCAAGCCATTTTTCATGATCTGGCTGTCTCATGATTGTTTTTATTTCGGTTTAACATTTCTCCTGATTCTCTACATTTTTTCAAGCTATTTATGAGATTTTATTCCTGAGTTCAGTTGAGGTTAATAACTCATGGTTTAAATCAGATCACTGAGTATATGCATGTGACCAAGTCAGTACTATTTCTAAGGTCACAACTGATTTCCCAAAGTAACTGGAGCAAAATTATTTCTAGATAGAATTCGTTGTAAAATAAGAAACCTGTCTGTACAGTTATGCAAACAAAGCATGCTCTAATAAGTATTCTTCCCTACTGATAACATGGAGACGATTTTATTGATCAAGAAACACTTAAGCCTGCAATACAGTTTTTTAAAATCTTACAGTAATACATCCTCTACATTACTGTCTACGTCAATTTTATGTTTTGATCAAAATTTTGTCACTCAGCATATTGTTAATATGAATGACAAAATACTTAATTCTAAGGTAGTGAATCTCCACATCCAATATAGTACAGAGAATGGAAAACAATCATAGTAAATAAATCTTTGATTTTGTGATTTGATTCTCATTGAGTTGTAATACATAACATTTGAATGTTTAATAGTTTCTCAATAATCAAATATAAAAACAATCATCACCCATGCTAAAAGTTATCCAATCCTTCTACTATTGTGAATGGTATATCCTTATATTGCATATTTTTGTGTATATTTTGCTTGCACTCATTTTTTTGTAGGTGGCTGACATCAATGTGTAGGACAATGATAGAAAAAGCATTCATAAAATATAGCCTCCCGTAGCTAAAAATCATGAACACCAGCAATGACTTATTACCCAATAAAGGCCTAAAAATCACTTTGAGGGAAAAAATTGTTACAGTGGCATCCTCAAGGATCAGGAAACAAAAATATAGATCAGGACAAAAAAGAGAGATTTTTTTTCTAAATGATAGTTATATTTTCACATAAGTTTAGTGAAGAGTTAACATCCACGCTGTGGGACAGAGCCAAAGGAAAAGCCAGGAAGAGTCAATCATTCTGATGTTTTGTTTGTTTTTCACATGGCTCTTTGGAAATGTAGATGATTGAGGACATTTTCCACATTTTAACTAAATGTTTGATATCTGTACATCTCTCCAAAATAAAGATTTACATTTCAAAAGTTGAATTTATGCCTGAAGATTTGTTTTCTTTAATATTCCTAATTTTGGAAAAAATCTATAATTTGGCCCTAAATCGTGATAAAAATGAATTAGGATATTATTATTTCCAAAACATTTATCTGTGCAGGTGCTAACATAAAAAGGAAAACATGCTCTAAGATTTGCCTTGGGAACAGATGTTTTTGAAAATATTGGTGAACAAAAGCAGGCCAAAAAGGTAGGAAAACATTTCAATGCAAATGTACAGCGTGTTGAGATTGCCGCAGACAGTGAAGCTGCTGGAGAAAGCTATGCAGTCCTTTTCGGTGCAGTTTCATTTTTATTTTCAAATAACAAGCGGGGATAACAAGTCAAGGAAGCTGGAAAACAGCCGCATATAACTGGTTCTCCAATAAGCATCATCTCTTTAACCACAGAATTCGTAAAGTTCTTTGCTTATTGGAAAGAGGGTTTCTAGAATTTGCTAGAGGTTTGCAGACACAGAGGTTATCAAACCTGAATGATTGTTGGGGGTAGTGATAGGCTTCTGTAACCTAGTTCCAGGGTTGGGGACCCATGGGGGAGACAGGAACTGAGGAGGTAAGAATCGAAAGGATGGAAAGCTGAGATGAGTCCTAAGAGTGATATGACCTGTCCGGCCAACGGCGATGCCTCGCCTCTCACAGCCCTCACATCTGCCTCACATCCTGTCTTCAGGGTGATGCATGGAAGACACAAGAAGATTATATACAGAAGATGATTTTAGAAAATGATTTTGGAAAATTAGTTTTCAAATCAGTGCTGACGGTTCTGAGTTACAAAGACCTTGTATGTATGAAATTATTTATTTAAGATTTTTGTTATTAATCATAGCAAATAAAAAGTTCTGAGCACATTGTGCTGTGCTAAATGTTTATTGTTCATGATCTTATTTGACTACTACATAAACCCTATGAAGTAAATGATATTATTATCCCCATTTTTCAGATGAGAAAACTGAGGTTAAGAAAACTTAAGGAATGTGTCCAATTGTATCCATCTAGTTAAGTGGTAGAAATGGTTTGAGCAAGTCTGTCTGATTGTTACATTGTTGCCCAATTTGCTATGCAGCCTCCTATTTTGAATGCATTTCTAATTCTCACAAATATGACTTGGGTGTTTTGAGAGGCAGGTATTATGTGGTTCTAAGATGGATGAAGTCTTCCTTTAATTTAATCCATTTGTGGCCATGAAATGAATTAATACTGGACTGCAGTTGACTTGGTTCAGGCACTGTCAGTTGGATTACCATATGATTTACCCTAATCATCCTGCAGAATATCCATTCATACACATCTCTTTCTCTCTCTCTCAAACACACACACACACACACACACACACACACACAGGTGTACAATACTGGTGAAGATTTATTATTGCCACATATGGCCACTAATTTGAGAGGCCGGGACTCTTCTGTGAAATGATGAGTTTTGTCTGGAAGTTTCTAGAGCCTTTATAAAATTAAAAGTGGAGCATAGGTACAATTGTTCCATGGTAAGGTTTACTGAGATAAATCAGTTAAAAGAGATTAGGCTCAGAACAATTAAAGGAAAACTTTGGTTTAACTTTGGCTGCTTTGGGGACAGAATCTTGTGGATATGACTGTATGTGATTAACATTCATATGAGGTCTGATAAATGGATATACACCAAACTATAGGTAAGGCTGTTATAAAGACATGCTAGGTTAGAGCCATAATAGCAATCCAATAATAAATTAACAGTTTGAAATTCTGTTTTTTATTTGACCCACTTAGAAGACACATAACAGCGGGGAGAGGAGGGGAGTTTCCTTATGTCCTATTACATTAGTCCATTTTGGAAGACACTTGCGTAGCCTGTACATTGTCCTGATGGCCAGGAATTGATATAAGTGCAAGATAAAAAAAAGTTGAGTGCCATAGAAGTAAATCTAGTTATTCCAGAGATGGGAGAGCTTTCATCACTGGACACCTTGTAGAACAGCTTTCAGAAGGTAATTCTGAAATGCCTGCCATGTCATCACAGAAGCGACAGTTTTGAATAAAATTTTCCCTGATAGACTAATTAAAATCCAAATTTCTGTGAGCCATTGTATCTGTCTCCATCATCCTCACCCATCTTCATCTTCACCTTCATTATCATCATCCTTTATTTTTTCATGGTCTCCCCACTGCCAATCACGCTGAGAAAAAGTAGAGAAGATGTTATTCCCAAAGTGATAGCGCACAGATTAGTGATTATACAATGTCGCTTACCTAAACTAGTTGCCAGGCTAGGAGTAAACTTAAGCTCTGGCACCAAGTACTCTTCCCTCTAGATCAAAGTTTCTCCCTTTATTTCATGCTTTATGTATGACTTTGAAAGATAAAATAAATAGGAGGTGTGTAGCCTTAATTCCCATTCATTGCTGTGTGCTCCCCAAGCATTCCAAAAGAATCCAGAAGAGAGGACTTCTATTAGCAACTGTTTAGCCTCTGGCCATAACTATCTTCCTTTTAGTGCAATGAGGGCAAGCAAAAAAGCAAAATGTGACAAAGAGAGAATCAAAGAAAACTCACATTTCTGCTCTCGCATTCATACAGATCAGTTCTATTTTTATGCTTATTAGGATTCTTTTAAAACAAGAGAAAATAAAATGAAATGAGCTATGAAAAAAGGAAGAAGAAACAATCAAAGCTCTTTCTAATCAGCGGGGAATATACAGTTCTTGATTTGCAACTTAACTTGGTGTAAACCAGCTAGCCGAAGTCCTCCCAGCGGTGACCTCAGGGACCAGAAAGCCCTTCAGAATTCCCAGGTTCCTGCTGGAGCTCATCATTCTGGATTATCATTGGTTGAAGGTCAAATTTAAATGCCAGCTTTGCAACTCCGCTGCTCTGTTGTTAGGCAAATTGCCCTGGGAAATGAATCCCACTGCGGTTGGGAAGAAACTGTTTTAAGATAACTTCTTAAATGCTTCTGGTAAAATATCCCTTGTCTCCAAGCTCAGTCTTCATTTTTGTCTGTGTAAAAACTATTTGTAATGCAAATGTGGTCCTCTGTCATAAAACACTTCTGAAGGCATGCAAATTTTTATAATCCAATAAAGGTGCTTATTTATCAATGAATAGCTATACTTTTTTTTTTATTCCTTTTAAAAGAGTGTAAACTGTAATGTTAGAAGCTACTGAAGGCAAGCAAGCAATGGGCTGTCATCCTTTGAAAACGGCGTCGTGAAATGAAGTTGCGTCTTTTAAAACCAAACACGTGAATTCAGTGGTGACATGGAAGGTGTAACTGTGTTATTGTGACCTGTTGTCATGTCAACATTGCTGCTTCTGTTGTTGGCTTCAGGTAACCTCATAACCAAGTCCCTGCTGCCTTAAAAATTAATTATGATAAGAATTTCTTTTCAGTTCAGACTGTTCAAGAATGCCTCACGTGCAGGCTGCAAATTATGAAGTGTAAATTAGGGCATCGCTGAGCAGGGAAGGTCCCAAGAAACCAATTTAAGAATTCTCTCCAGATTTAGTGAAGACCTGGAAAGCGTCCCTTCTGGAGGAAGAACTTGAAATTAGAATCGACTTGCCATTCAGTTTCACTGCATATTGGGATCAACTTTCTTGGGAAAGAATGTGCTAAATGTATGTGGACCAAAAAAAAATTTTTTTTTTAATTTTACTGCTCCTAGTACAATTCTCACAGCTTTATTCAAAAATAGTCACTTTAGTGATATAGATAATAGTAACAATTGCCATGCACCATTCTAAGCATGCCACATATATATTAACTCGTTAATTCTTACAGCAACTCCATGAAGTGGGTATTATATTGTCACCCCCATTTTACAGATGATGCAACTGAGGCACAGAAACTTGAAGTGGTGGAGGTCACAGAGCTAGTACGAGGCAGTCAATCTCCGTCTATAGTCCTTGTTCCTAGCCTCAAAATGATACTGCCTCAACAATTTGACTCAGTTTCTGAATTTTTTTTTTTTTTTGGTGAAGAAGATTCGCTCTGAGCTGGTATCTGTTGCCAACCTTCCTCTTTTTGCTTGAGGAAGATTTGCCCTGAGCTAACATCTGTGCCAATCTTCCTCTATTTTGTATGTGGGTCGCTGCCACAGCATGGCCGCAGACAAGTGGTGTAGGTCCGTACCTGGTGTCCGAACTCGAGAACCCAGGCTGCCAAAGTGGAGCATGCCGGACTTACCCACTAGGCCATGGGGCCAGCCCCTGAATTCTTTTTTTACTATATTTACAAAATAAATGGCAGGTAGTTTTTAAGGTGTGATCAATAGATTACTTTAAAAATTAGTTTTCCACATGGAACTTCAGGAACGCCAGGAGTCTGTGTCCCACACCTTGCTGAGGTTCTAGAGCAGGAATCAACTTGTCCTCGGTTGGCTTTCCTTTCTGCTGGTGCTTGGGCTCTAACTTCCCCACTCTGCCTTACCAGTTAGCACTTGTTCATTTGTTTTCCAGAATTTCCTTCCAGAATTTCTCGACATGTTTCATTTGCTGTCATCGCATTTCCTGTTCCCTTTGTTCTTGTGTGTGTGTATGTACGAATTTTTTAAAATTTTCGGGGCCAGCCTGGTGGCGCAAGCAGTGAAGTGCACACGCTTGCTGTGGTGGCCCGGGGTTCGCCGGTTCAGATCTCGGGCGCGCACTGACGCACCGCTTGTTGAGTCATGCTGTGGCGGCGTCCCATATAAAGTAGAGGAAGATGGGCATGGGTGTTAGCCCAGGGCCAGTCTTCCTCAGCAAAAAAGAGGAGGATTGGCATCGGATGTTAGCTCAGGGCTGGTCCTCCTCACAAAATAAAATTTTTTTTCTTTACTGTCATTTTATTTTCAGAGTTCTGCTCAGGTTGTATAAAGTATTTTCTCTACTGGACTTTGGGATGAGAGGTGGGGAAGGGCCAGAAAAGAAAATATCTGTGGTTCCTTCACATCTTTCTTCCAGATCACCTTATATTTGCAGAAGTTAAAGTTTAGTCTCAAATAGCTCTGAATATACAAAATTCATAGTATAAAAGTTTTCACAGCTGTGGTCAATCTGGCTGCATTATTCTTTCAGACTGTTTGGCGATGTCCTGTATTAAGGATGGATGTTCTCAAAAATTGTGCTCATTCCATAGACTTTAAAAATGAAGTAACAAAGCCCAGTGAAATAGTAAACTGAAAGTTAGGAATCATCAATACATGAGAGAACAATACTACTACAAAATACTCTTATTTTCTAAAATATATGCAAAGGTTCATATGTTAATACTCCAAATTCCAAGATGGTCAATTTATTTTTAAAACAAGAAACACCTGTGTATTATCAACCATAACAATAATATGTTTAATTTTGAGGGAGTCTTTTTGGAAGTTGCTAATAAGCCATATTTTTTAAGATTTAAAATAGTTTTAATATATTCTAATAGGCTACCTCTCAGGCATGAGGAAATATATTTAGATGTTTCTTAGTTTTCGCTTAAGTTCAGTGAATATTAAATGTATACCCTACATTAACTTTAGTCATTCTTTTACCAGATAGTGATTAATGAAAAAAAAGATATTTAACAATTCCATTACTTTATCTTACTAGGTTCTATTACTTAAGGAAAAATTAAAGTAGAATTATCAGCGACCCACGAATATATTTTTGAAAAAGCAGTTTTCTCTTGTAAAAGCATATGAATGTTAAAATAAAACACATGAAAAAGAAACCCTATAGGTAAATAAGCCTAAGACTAGCCGTTCGTTGTGTTTCACGTGGTTTGCTGGATCAATTTTTCGTGTATTTTCTTTGGTTGCAATTCTATTAAATAGAGCTAACTAAAATTTTAAAAAACACGTTAAAAGTGGGAATTCAACTAGAGCTCTTTTTGAAAAAGTGAAAAAGCAAAAATATAAATGGAATGTTTCTTATAAATTTGCATGTTAAAATATCTTAATGAATCTTTAATGGCAATTTGCGTTTTCATCTTTCTCACATTTGAGGCTTTCGCTCAAAGACACCCTTGCCAGCATTTACCCCTTAAAAAGCAAACATTGAAGGAAATTATTTTTTCCTGTTGATTTTGATTTTTTGACACTTTATTTTTCATTTTGACTATTTAATTGCTGTCATCTCTAGTATGTGCCTAATTTTTTTAAAATGTACATGAACAAAAAAATTTCATGTAAGAATGTTCAAAGCACATGTTTCATCTGAGGATTTTGCACAAATCTTGCCATGTTACTACCCTTAAAAGAAATAATGCATGGAAAAAAATCGTATGATTTTCCTAAAATAAACTAAATTGACCTCTTTTTAAGTCAATTTCATAGAAAAGTATGTTTGCTTGGGGCAAGATAAGGTATCAACATCCTCTTCCCTCTATCCACAGATTTGTTGCGTTTTTTAAACAATTGGGGTTAAGAGAAATTAAAAAGAGGAAAGAGAAGTAAGGCAGAGAAAAGAAAAGCCATTTTTATGAGCTAATTAAATTTTTGCTGACATTATCTCTTATAAATTGTATTTAACCTCAGTAGGTATGCTCCAAATGAATACAGAAATATTATGTAAAAACTGACATTCTTTTTGATGATATGGCATAATATAGATAAGAAAGATTTCTGAGATATCTCATCAAAATTTAGTGCTTGCAAATTGATCCTTATTTTCAGATTTTTTGAGAATACCCATTTCTTACATGATTTTACTTTCATTAATGAAGACAATCATCCAAGGAAATAACCATATAGCTTATTAACACTTTATTTTTCACTCCACACTAGCTGTTGTGCTACTTCAATAATGGTTTCAGAAAATAAATAACATTTTATATAATTTGGGGGATTATATTGAACTCAATTATAGTCTCTGGAGCAATCAAGGAAGATGTTTGTTGTTTTTATTTCTCAAAAAAAAAAAGTCAAAAAACCCAAATTATTCTGCTTGCTTAAGACAACTACTGAAAACATTTGTATTTCTTACATCTCCTAAATGCTGATCTTGTCTAACTCATATTAACCTTCCCTGTAAGGATCACAAATCTTCAGATAATCTCCTATATCTTAGTAATTTATTTTCTGTCAAACATATAAAACAAATCTTGGTAAAACATTCCATTAAAAAGAGAGAGAGGTTGGAGGAAATTTTTCCGTTGTGGTATGCACTGCATTTTCTGGAGTTTCTGATGAAACACAGATGTTTCAAAGTGCCCACAAGGATGGTTAGTCATGATCAGATTGATCTCTGGTTAATCTCCGAAACCTTATGCTTCCATTCTTTATATCAAAATATATTGCCTTCTTTTGCTGAATGAACTCAACTTGAATTTGCAACTGAAAGTTGAATCAGAAACACTCAAAGTGGAAATTGAACACATTAGAATTTCTACAATGGTTTATTATACATTTCTTTCCAAAATGTTCCAAATGTAATTTGGTTTGGGAGTAAATGTCTTTTTTGACTTTAAGCAGTGCCAATATTTACACATGGACCATAAGTTCAGTTCTTGCGGATATTTTACAGTATTCTACAGTGAGAAATAATGGATTTACTTGAGAAAGTAATTGTTTGCGTGGGTAGCTCTTTCCATACTTCCATACTGGAGAAGCACTGAAAATGTACTATTCTATCTAGTTTTGAATCTTTGACTTCAAAAAACTAATGAAGAACACATACCCTACCCTAAGAAAATTATAAAATCAGAAACAACCTGAAGACCGTGAAGACAGCTGCCAAAGATACTGAAGATTGTCATTCTGACGTTGACGCTTAGGCAAATCTCTGCAGAAATATGAAGAAAAACATGAGTGAATGATTTTTTAATCATCTTGATAGCGTTGTTAAATGACCCTGGACAATTAGAACCATACTTTTATCAGAAGTTAAAACCAATTAGGGGTTAATTTAGTCATTAATGTATTTTGTAGTAAGCTAACTACATTTCAGAATATTTAGCCCTTATTTCAATGTCTTAAATATCTTTAAGGCCCAGATCATTTTCCTTAACTAATATTGTATAAAAACCTGTTATTATTCCATTATCTGATCCGATGAGTATTTTTAAACTTTACATGATTTTGAATCTAGAGTTAATACTTTAACAAGTATAATTTAATATAATATGATTAATTATTGAATTTATAGAATAATTCCTAATCTTTCAGATAGAAAATATAATACCTCTATGTTCATTATCTTTTGAAAAATATTGAATTTCCAAACATGTTTGCAAAATATTTGCCTTTCAGTTTTGCATATTTGTATTTCTAATTTTCTTCCATGCTGAGGCATCTGTTCATGATTTCTAGCTTATTTTCAAAATCTTTTTGTGTTGATGTTGAGTTTGATATTCAAATTCTTTATGTGCTGAGTGACTTGGAGGCCCACTCAATGAGACTTTTCAGATTCATAAATTTTAACTTAAAACATTGTGATTTTTTTTCACTTGGGAAAATAGTCAACTTTTTACTGATACCCATTAAACAAAGTCTGTGTTGTTACTTTTGTTTTGTTTTGTTTTTTTACACTGGGACCTTCAAATGTACTAATGATTGAAATCACATTTGCAGTTTTTCTGAACATGTATTTTTTAAAATATAGCTTTAATTCCAGAATACAGAGGAAAATCTTTTCATAAGGGAGAGGGAGCTTTTGTTTGTTTTAGGGAGGGTGGTCGTATTTTGAGAGGAACTTATCCTTTGGGAGAGAAAGGAAGCTAGATTCCCCAGGATAGAACTTATCGGCTCTCTTTTCTGCAACGGAATTGTTACTCATTAAGGTAAAAGTCAGGCTGTGGTTTGAGTTACATGTATTTTCTGTTAATTCACTTAAAAATGCTTTCCTTTCATGTATATTCCTTGTAAACTATAAGTCTATAGGATAATATATGTGCCCATCTTTATCTATGGCTATCGAAAATGACATAGATAAATATCACTTTCTGCTAAAAATAAGCCTATGGTAGTATAGAGGTCAATCCTGAGTCACACAGTACATAAAACAGACTGGATTTTGAGTCATGACATCTACACAAAATGCAATACTGCTGAATTTTCATATTAAGAGGTTTTGGCTGAAGGAATTCAGATACATACACAGTATGGCCCCAGAAATCTTGCCAAGAAAAGTTGAGTTTAAAATGCAGGGGAACTGATCCAAGAATAGGCCTCAAACATGTTGCATTCATTACACGCAGCTGTGTACATGAGAAGTGACTCTTTATCCCACCTACCAAAACCTTATCCAGAGCTGTCAGTTTTTTTTTTTTTTTTTGCCAACTTGCTGACCTTTCTGTTCCCACAAAAGGAAAATGTGATTGACAGATGATGATTCAAAACATTTTGGCAATAAAAAAAAAAAATGCATGCTAATGTATTTGCTATAAATACAACACGTTTTTAAAGAGACGTTTCTTATAAGTTCAGTTTTTGTGAGTAAATATTCATTAACGAAAGGTATGGAGAAAACCAAATTGGATTCAGAATGCTGATGGATACGGTATTATGTGCTTTTGGAATGTAAGGATTTAGAGGTACTCAGTGTCCCTAGGTGATTAGAAATTCTTATAAAGATACTTGGCAAAGAAAGAGAAACACAGAAACCCATTTCAATAAGGCTGGAAGAAACACATGTCAATCACACATCAGCAACTGTTAAGTCAGTTCAGGGAAGTGGAGGGAACATTAAGAGATACCCATTGCCACCTAGTTAGAGTTACCTGGTTAGGTCACATGTTCTCTGCTTCTGCCTCTCCCAGCACTGCTGACTGATGTGCTCCCATTTGATCTCCAGATCCAGCTTCCCAAAGACAGGCTAGTCTCCTGCAGTGTAGAGTGCAACGACTTGGGGCCCAGCTCCATGACAGACCATTTTATGGATGCTGGCCCTGCCAATAGTTGGCTTTCTTCCAGTCAGCTACTGATTCCATCAATCAATTAGAGCCAGAGTTACAGGAGCTGATACCATGAAGCCAAGCAAGGAATCCAAAAAAAGCAGCCTTTGTAAGGGTTTGTGTGACTTGTGCAGCTCATATATTTTGTCATAAATGCATGTGTTAGAATAATAAAAGACATATATGTTTTTGTGTGTGAGGAAGATTTGCCCTGAGCTAACATCTGTTGCCAATCTTCCTGTTTTTTTTTTTTTGCTTGAGGAAGATTAGTCCTGAGCTAACATCTGTGCCAATCTTCCTCTATTTTGTATGTCAGTCACCGCCACAGCATGGCTGAGGAGTAGTGTATGTCCATGCCCGGGATCCAAACCCGCAAACCCAGGCTGCTGAAGCAGAGCATGCGGAACTTAACCACTATGTCACAGGGCCAGCCCCCAAAAAAGATATTTTTAAAAAATATATGATGCGTTTAAAAAATATTTTATTTTGCTAAATTTTTCTAGCACAATATTTTAATTTCTCCAAGAGGAAGTAAATAATACCAAACAAAATAATAAGGGGAATAATTTGTATTATTGTTTTTCTATCTCTGATGGTAACTAATTCTTATTAAGGGAATTGTGCTGATATAAGTGCTTCCCTGTTCCAGGAAGCATAATGGATAAATACTGTTTAATCTGTGTGCAAATATATGTGGTATAGGCAGCAAGGTCCAATATTTCCCAGTGCTAGGAAATATACTCTGTCTTTTGACCCAACAGATCCTGAGGCAACTTCTTTCCAAAGACTCTAACCAAATCCATTATTTTCTTTGGTGAAATGTATTTGGGGATTTTATGACTTATTAATATTCCAAAAGCAGGAGAATAATATTTGCATTTTCCATACTCAAAGAATATTTGCCAATTCACACACAACTAATTTGTGTCAGAAATAACGATGCTACCCCATCCCTAAATCCTTCTCCAATTCCATAATATCATGGGACTGTTAAACATTATTTGGCATTGTTGGATGTTAAAAACTAACTTTAATTTTTATTTGTGTCCATCAAAATTGTTTAATTTTTGTAACTTTTAAATCAATGCTTAGTTGTATTACATTTGAGTATGAAATTTCTTGACATGCACATACATTATTTGAATAAGCAATTTCTTCTATATGTGATATAGATGAGTATGATAAAAACAGAAAGGCTTAAATTCTTGTTTTTACTTATATCACACCTGTATTTTAAATCTTTAGATCCAATATTTGTGTTTTAATAATTTATCACCAGAAGTGAGTAATTGAATCTAACATTTCAGTTAGTGCCAAAGTGTAAAACCATTTTGCCTTAACAATTCAAATCCAATTCAAATGATTAGTTTTGATGTTTGGGAAATTTCTAAATATTTATTACTGTGGAATCAGATGATCATCTAACAGCTACAGTTGTATTAATCATGGTAATTCAAAATTTGCCACAAATTCAGTTCGGGTAAACCAACATTTACTCAGTGCCTACACATACTCAGTACTGTGGGGCATTGAATGATGAATAAAATGTGAACCCTGCCTTTGAGGTCCTACTATATTTCAGCCCATGGTCTTTAGTTCTCATCATGCCTCAATGCAGTGCAGTCACAGAGGTATATGATGCAGCTATGATTTTTGGTCTGGAGAGTACAAAAGGTAGCTGGTAGACAAAACATTTGATTTATTTGATTTGTTAGTTAATGTGTAGAAGAATGTTATTAGGCCACTTCCTCTGCAAAGAGGCAAAGTATGCTTGAGAAGCAGTACATAGCTCATTTTACAAAGAAAGATTCTAGAGTGGATTGAAGAAAGGCAGCACATGAAGATTAAAATGGAAGGCCAGGTTCTGAATATAAAAGTACCAAGGTGTCCTGCTAAGGAGGTTAAATTTGGCTTTGTAGGAAACAAAGCAGAGACATGAACAGATTTGTGTTTTTAAAAGATAACTTTAGTAGCAATGGAAAGGCATGCTGATAAGATGAGGAAAAGAGGAGGGAGAGAAGATATAGTATTACAAAAATCCAGGCACAAAATGATGAGGATCTATTTTTTTTTTTTTAACTTTCTTTTTCCCCCCAAAGCCCCAGTAGATAGTTGTATGTCATAGGTGCACATCCTTCTAGTTGCTGTATGTGGGACGCAGCCTCAGCATGGCGAGAGAAGTGGTGCATCAGTACATGCCCGGGATCCGAACCTGGGCCGCCAGCAGCAGAGTGCGCGCACTTAACCGCTAAGCCACAGGGCCGGCCCTGATGAGGATCTAGATCTGGACAGGGGTTCTATGAATAGCAATGGAAGAGTGAAGGAAAGACAATTGAAACTTCAACTAGGTGGAGAGCTATATGAATTAAAATATGGAGGACAGGAAAGAGGAATGGCTTTGGGGGTGAGGGTGACATGTAATGTATTTGACTTTAGACATGTTGCATTAGAATTGCCTAGGAGACAGCCACAGCAAGCATTGGGAATTGTGTTGTAATACAATCAGAGATGAAGAGCCAGGGGAATACAGAGAGAAAGAGATTAATGTCAACTAATTGGTCGAGGACGGCTTTGAGAAGAAAAAGACATTAAATGCCAAAGAATAGATAAAATTTCTGTGTGCAAGAATTAAGTAAAAGGACATTTAAGGTAGGTTTGAATTCAAAATGTGTTTTATGTTTATTATTTTGTTGGGCATCCACCTAGATGTATACACAATTTGATATATTTTTCTTATAATTTCTCTAACATATGAAAGTCTTTATGTTGAGTTGTAGTCAGGTTCAGTGTTTTATATATTCACTCATTCATTCATTCATTTACTCAACCATGTTTAAAAACATGAACTATTTTTAAGGCAATGGATACAATTTAGTAAGTGCTGTGATTGTTATGTTTTCTTAATATAGTGAATACGTGCAATAGCCAAGTGGCATCTAACCATGAGGGGACAGGAAAACTTTCAGGACAGGAAGAAGAGTCATCTAAGTTGAGACATGAAGGACAAATAGAAGTTAGCCGAGGGAGGATGCTATTCCAAAGAGAAGGAATATCCTATGCAAAGTGCGAGAAACCGTAGCTAGAGTAAAAACTGCAAGGAGAGGCTAGGTCACAGAGGATCTTATAAACCCTTCTAAGGAGTTTGGATATAATCTTAGTGCAATGGGGAGCCATTTCAAATTTTCGATCAGGAAATTGATATGGTTACATTTGTCTTTTTGAAAAATTTTTTTGAATGTAGTATGAAGAATATGTTGGAGGAAGGCAAGAATAGAAGCAGGGGTGATATTGCATCCAAGTGAAAAATGATGACTGCATTAATGGAGGCAGTGACTATGGTGTTGACAATAGCGAATATGGTGGAGGGCCTATGGATTGATTTGATGTGGGGAATGGGGAAGACAGTGCTGATAAAAGAGAAAAGAATGACATCCAGGTTTCTTTCTTGAGAATTGGGATGGATACAGAGGTTTTGTTCACCGCCACGGGGAATGCAGGAAGAGGTATAAGTTTGTGGAAGATGATTATTTTAGCTTTGAACATGTTGCATTTAAGATGCTGCCTGTAGATCATCTAATTGAAGACATTAAGTGATTGGATATGAGCCTGGCTGGTAATTGAAATCACGGAATAACATAATTTGTGAATTAGGCTTTGAGAGATGGCAACAGTTGTGGAAGACAGAAAGAAAGCGGAGAGGGGGAGAGAGAGAGACAGGAGGGCTGGAGGGAGGGAGGGCTGGAGGGAGGGAGGAAGGGCATCTAGGCAGAGGGAGCAATGTAACACACGAAGTGGCAGAAAATGGTAGGGGCATATTTAAGAAATATCATATTGTCAAGTACAAGATAAGACTAGAATGGTCATCTTAATAGACTGAGGATTGGGTTCATTCTGTAGTCAATAGGGAGCCAATGAGTATTTGAGCATGGGAGGAGCATTTGCAAATAAGCCGTTAGGAAGATTTGACTGGAATATGGATTGGAGTGGGATCGCAGAGACCATGTAGTCCACTATTGATTTACTGGGGATAGATGTAATGAGATTCAGAAGTAGGGTGGTTTCAGAGGAAATAACAAAACATGGATGCAAGAGGTTCTTGTGACAGTAGAAGTGTTACAGCTGGACTGGACCGGACATAGTAAGGACAGGGAAAGGAGATGACCATGAGAATGGTGATGACTTTGAGGAAAAAAGGGAAAATCAGAAAAGGGATCTGGTTTCGGGAGATAGGTAGCTTGTACTGTATGTAGAACTTTATGATTGTAGTTCATAGAATTATAACAGAAGAACAGTATATTAGTATATTTTATGTTTAAACTTGCTTTTTTTCCTCGTTTCCCTTGAGCTTATAAAACTATATTCCAGAGATTAGACCAGAGGATATTTTTCTTTTGCTATAGACTACAAGAGAAAACAAGACTTAGACGTCTATTTGGAAAGAGATTCAAAAGAGAGGACTCAGTAATCCTTACCAAGAGTGACAGTCAATCATCTTGGCTGGGCTGGACTGCTACAGGGGAGGCAGAGAGCAGCCACAGGAGCTGAACCTACGGTTTGAGCACATCCCTTTGGCAGGGATCAATAAAACAATGGATACAGAAAAGACGTGGGCATTTCCACGGGAATTGCTAGGATGCAAGTTCTTTCGCTGGCATTTTCGAAGTCTATAAAAATATAATTCTGGATATGTACCAAAAAGAGTCTGATGCAGAGTTAAACACATCCAGAATGCTAGATGCCGTTTCCACTTAAGTAGGCGTCTATTCTGGGGGGTGAAGGGGGGTCTCCTCATGACCTTCGCTGGTGGGCTCGCGAGTTCCACGGTTTTGTGGAAGTTCTGGTTTTGTTCGGAAGAGTCGATTCTCCCTGCCAGACCCCCACGGAACACCATTTTACTTAAGTCGTATTGCTTCAGACAGCCTACAAATACAGTGTTTATTACATGACTTCCATCTTCAGTGTTTACACTGCAGGTGGATATGTTTTCTTTAGTGACTTGACTTGTGAGTTGATTATTGTTATTGTTTTTATTTTTCAATGAGAGTTCTTATTCCAAGAAAAAAGTTTTAATTCCCATTGAAAAGAAAGACAGAGGACCCCAGCCTGTGGACCTGAGTGTTAAGATGCTTTTTAAGACAGGGGCAATTGGAAGCTGCTTGTAATATGGAGATTAGACATTCTGTCTCCAGCATGGGAACAGGACTGGCTCAGCTAACAGGCAACTGCTTGCCTGCCCGTCTTCCTCGGGCCAGATAAAGGCCCAGAAGGAGCAGCTGCCAGCCAGGAGGAATGTGAGAAAATAGGAAATTGATTTGAAATAGGATAAGGAAAAAGACAGAAAAATGAATTTAAGAATTTTTAAATATTCCCTTTTTAGGCCTATGTAGTTGCTGTCTCTGCAGAGCAAGATGATCTTTAGTTGTTCTCTCACGGGAGTGAAAAGGCAGCAAATTCACAGTCAGTACAGATATAAGAAAGAACTGAAGTTGGTTTATTTCTTTATAATTGGAGGAAAATTGAATATGGATTTGTATTCTACTCTTTGGAAAGTCTTCTTGATCCTTTAGAAAAAAAGAAGTGGAAAATTATAAGCATTCTAATTCTAGGCTCAGGAAATGTAGATTATTTTTTCCTGCTAGTTACAAGGATATTAATTACATATCACATTAACCAGAGGGGGCTGGGCAGTTTCATGTTCAACTGTGAAGGTCGCAGGGATTCTAATTTTCTATTGAGGGTGGTTCTTTTGCTCTAACAGTTGCCTTTAGGCAAATCACAACACCTCTCTGCTTCTTGGCTTAAGAGAGTATGGAGGAGGTCATGTTAACAATATTAGGATCACTAATAAATAGGGGAGATGTCTGTCTTTAGGGTCATACCCGGCAAGAAGGCAAGGGGATTGAGTAATGAGCTGTAAGTTTCCTTTGGGTCCTAACATTTGGTGATGCTGTGTGATGTCTTCAGGCAGGAAACTGGGGCTGTGTTCTAACTCCACTTCCCAAGAACCTTCTATTTGTAGAACACCCCCCTCTACCTTTCTTGAAGTTGTTGACAGGATACAGAGGCATTAGAAGAGAGGGACTTTACAATATATGTAAAACCTACCTAGGAAGAATAAACACATATGATTGCCACCAACGATGTGATAACAAACGTAACGGTATAGTTCACACACAGCTTATTACCTCTCTGTGCTTCTAAAAAATCACCAATGCTATTCTCATGAAGGGAAGAACCTCTCACCTCATATATACATTGCAATGTGGGAAGTAACTTAACACATGGAATGTTCAGCTGTGGAGTGGAATACAGTTGAAAATAGCTGTTTTCTAAATCACGTCTGCATTAAGAAGGCAACATCTGGAAGTGACTGAGTGGGCCCTTTACCTCATTCCTCAAAGTAAACAAACAGAAGCTTCATGTGTAAATTGACAGTGGATGGACAAGCAACAAAACAGTCAGGACAGTGGGAAACCAGGGTGGAAAAAGGAAAAACATGAAGAAAATGAATTAATTTAAATATCCAGTAACGGAAAACCATTATCCTAAGACACTAAAGAAATTGGAAGAAACTCCTGCGTGGCCATTTAAAGGATTCTGAAGACCTGAGAGATTTCTTTTTTACAGAGGGAAAAATTGAGGCCCAGATAAGTTAAGGCTTAGCAAGGTTACACAGCCCATCAGAAGAAGAGCCGTGTCCAGAGCCGTGTCTGATTCCTAGAGAATTTGTAGAGAAGTGGAGAAATCCCTGAACGGTGGGCTGGTTTCAATGTACAAACTGTTAAGGTTACTTGATTCCTTTTAGGTTCTTCTATTTTGCAGGGAGCACATTTTATCATTGGTTTCAGTGGTGCCTTGTCAAGTAACCCAGGGCGTGGATGAAAAGATACCTGCTGATCCGATTTACAGCCATGAATTTTCCTGACACTGATTATGACACTATATGTTTTTATTAAAATTGCTAGAAATAATCACCAAGCAGTAGAATAAGCCTTTTACAGAATAAATGTCTAGCTATAATTTAGGACCTGTCTCACTAATCATAAATTGCTGTTAATCACGATCTAATCTAAGTGCTCTTTTCCAGTTAGAAAATCCTTCATTCCAACCATCCTTCTGAAAGCCTGCCAGAAATTCCTTGAGGGGAAATTTACCCAACATCCATTCTAGAATGCAACCAATAAAGGTTCAGGTATTCAACGTAGACTTGTACCTGACCTGAGAGCCTAGCTGCTTATACTGGCTGCTTATATCATCTGAGCTAAAGCTATCTTAGACCTGGTAGTTAAAATGACACAATGATATATTGATCTAATGAGTAATATTATGAAATTCATTCCAAAATCCTCTAACTTGTTCTGCCTTAATCTTTAAAATCCATTTGAATGATCACATTGTACAAACCTTTTGTTGAAGATCTTGCCAAGGACGTTGGCCAAAGATAACACACAGCTCTACATATTTTCACAGTGGGTTCTATGTCGAAGTCAAATTGCCACCTAGGATGGTAGGCTTTGAAACACCTGTAGAGTCTGGTGTCAAAATCTTCACCTGGACTCGTCTTAGTGGTCACGGTCTTTTGTCCGCCATAGCCTTAGGAGTTTTATCCACTTTGCTTAGCATCAATTAAATAGATGCCCTTATTTTGCCTTTCAATTTTTCTAGATCTTTGGAAAGACCTAATTCCCTTTGCACCAATTCTCCTAGAAGAAAGAGACAGTCCGTGAAGCTTGCTATCACTCAGAAGCTGAAAGCCCTGGGACTAGACACACTACGACTGGGGCTTTCCTTACCTGACAGCCTGTCTGTACCCGGTTTTTACTGTATCCCCACCTCTCTTTCTAGAGTACTCATTTCTTCTCATATAGTAGTACCTAATGTGTATCTTTGCATGATTGCCTTTAAGCTGCTGAAGTTGCTCCTAGCAAGACCCTAAGCACGCTTGCTTTTTACAGACTGAGACAGACCCCAGGTAGAAATTTGCCTAAAAGAACCAGTGTATTTTTCCCTACAGAGTATTTTAAATCATGCAAATACTGTTTTCTACACTAGTTTTAAACTGGTTTTGCCCCGGGGATGATTAAAGAAGGCGTTACATGTGAAAGTACCTAAGGTGGGTTAGGCTCACAGTAGGCATTCAATAAATGTCAGTCAAATTCAAATCTAAACATTTTGAAGAAAAAAAACCAGTTTGTACACTAGCTGTCTCCATTTCCCCACCATCCACTTGCTTTTCAACCCCCATTAAACCTGATATTCTGATATTCATCCCATTACTCTGCTAGAAATTATTCTCCTTTAGGTCACAAATTGCTTCTTCCTGCCAACTTCAAGAGCTTTACTTCAATCATCATAAGTATTAATCTGTGACGTGTAGCTATGTTAACCATCACCCACCTCATTCCGTGCCTCCATTCTTGAAACCTCCCCACTGGGTTCTTTGTTGGCTACACTGCTGATTCTCTCCAGTTTCCTAGACTTCGCCTTCTGTCTTCCTTGGTGCCTAAACTTCCTCTTCGTGACCCCTGTATGTAAGCACCCCCCAAGACTCAGACTTGGCCCTTTGCTTTCTTAGTTTGCTCATTGCCTCTCTGCTCTACTTTCATAATACATAATACTTTTATCTACTTTCATAAATACCACTGTCATGGAATACGTTAGTAAATGTGCACCACAGAGTGAAATTCCTTCTTTCCATCTGTAAACTCCTTGCTGGCACATTTAAAGAGAGATATCCAATGAAATGCTCGCTTCACTCTATTTCCTTTATCTTTGTCTCCTCATAGAACTTTCTTCTCTTCCTGGGCCTAGATCTCTATTTCTAGAGCCTGATAACCCAGAGGTTGGGGTTCTCAGCTCCATCCCTGCACATCCTACAAAGGACGTTCAGAGAAGAGCCCTTAAGATGATGAAAGAGAAGAAAATTAGACCCATGAGGACATGGTAAAATAAAATAATAATACTTGAGATTATTTAGCATCATAATGTGGATCTTAAGGAAAGATTTAAGAATAATCATCTTCAAGTATATGAAGAGCCTTTGTTGAGAAAATGGTGACCAGCTGTTCTTTGTTTCTACTGAAGATTGAACAAGAGCATTTAGGCATAAATTGTGGTGTTAGAGATTTAAGTTAGAGGTTCTCAGAATAGAATTGCCCTCAGTAAACAATGTTAAATATTGTAATGTATTACTTGAAATGGACATGGCAGGGTAGGGCTGTTTTTTTTTTAAACGAATAGAGTCATCTGTATCTGGGGATCCAGAAGGATATGACCAAATTAGATCATGTATTAAGTTTATGTCCAGTTTTATAATTCTGTGATTTTATAATGAAAAAGTATACCTTTATAGTTTTAAAAAATAGTGACCTCAACCATCAATGGTGCTAGGCGCTGTAAGGTCACAGTCTCTGCCCTGGAAAAGTTGGTTACGTTAGGTTTGGTTAGGTTAGAGGTGTGTGTGTGTATGTGTGTGTGTGTGTGTATGCATGTGTGTGAAAGAGAGAGAACCAAATAATTATAGAATAGTGTGATAAATACAAATGATTGCATCATTTTAATTAACAAGAAGTTTCTTCAGTATAGACTATTTGTTTCCGACAATCCATCCATCTACGCTTCCCCAAACCCATCTTTAATTATTGTCTCCTTTGTGCAAGACACTGTGCTAAATTCTGGAGAATCAGCAAAGAAATGGTCCCTGCCCTCATGTGTTTATGGTCAGGGAAGAGTTACAGGCAAGTAGAAAAGGCAACAGAATACAGCATGATGAATGTTAGAAAAGGATATTTACGGAGTTGAATGGGAACACAAAAGAGGGGCCTTTAAACTATTTTTAGTGGACCAGGAAAGGCTAAATGGAGGAACTGGCTTCCAAGCCAAGTCATGAACAAGCAGAAATTGCCCAGGTAAAAAGCAGAGGTATCAAGCATGTACTTTGTCATCCAAAATGACATATAAAAATATGTGCATAGAGGGGCCGGCCCCGTGGCGGAGTGGTTAAGTGCACATGCTCCACTGCTGGCGGCCCAGGTTGGGATCCCTGGCGGGCACCGAGGCACAGCTTGTCAGGCCATGCTGTGGCGGGGTCCCATATGAAGTGGAGGAAGATGGGCACAGATGTTAGCCCAGGGCCAGTCTTTCTCTGCAAAAAGAGGAGGATTGGCATGGATGTTAGCTCAGGGCTGATCTTCCTCACCAAACAACAAAAAAAAATACATGCGTAGACACAATTTATGTTCACAAAATAGAAAAAAATGACTAAAAACATATTCCATGTGACTGTCATGAAAACAACTGAAATTAATATGTTGTTGATTATCCAGATTTGTTTGTCAATAAAGACGTATTAAACAAACTTTGCAAAAATCATCTTAATACATATGAATTCTTTTGAAAATTTTGATATTATAAATTATAAAGGGTGAATATAGACATTTGTATGAATTCTGTGTTCTGTCTGCTGCATAAAGGATTTGACCTGTGGATAGCTATTGTCTCTATAGACAACTACCCACTTGACAACATCACTAGCCATCAACGAATAACTAATTCTTAGCGTCTAAACAAGCAAAACAAAGTACTTCTAGTAATATATTGAATTTCAAAGATATATTGCCTAGCTTTTTGACATTTACCTGAAAATGTGTCTTTGAGAACTAACGCTAAAATATGCTTTAGGGATGGGTGAATGGAATGATGGTTGGAAACACATAGTCCAGATTGAAGAAACTGCTCCATAATTATAACATCAATCATTTTTATTGATCATATTTACATTTCTTAAACGTGGACTGTCAAAGAATACATTCAAGGGACCCCCCATAATGTATTCTTATTTTCAAAACCTGAAAATCAGTTGAACCCCAATAAGTTGCCACGCATGGACAAACACTGCCATCCCTGGGTGGGCCTGGGAATTAGTCTTGCTGCTGTAGACCTTGTATCCAATGGACCATAGCTGAGCGGTGCTCCCTGTATCTTGGCCAGTTCTATGCTTTCCCAGTGGCGGAGGTTTACTCATATAACCGGGCTTCTACACCCTACTCTACCACAGAATCCCTTCCACCTCGCCTTTGGACACCTGGTGGCTTGACTTGGGCCCTCAGCTCTTACTACATACCCAGTTCCTGGCATATGTACCCCCAGCTAACTCTTGCTGGCCATATGGATTTCTCTTGAAGCTCTGTCCTCCTGCCCATGTCCTGCTCTCACCACTAGGGAGGAATGATCTCCCTTCCTTACCCCCTGCCCTCCTACCTGGATATTTGCCAGCACAGGGCTGAAGCTCACTAAGCCTTTTGGATACAGTGCATTGCTTGATTGCCCCCTGTAAGGAGCCCAGACCTCATCACACACTCCCAGATCCTGCTTCCTCCTCTCCCTGCCTGCCCAGGCTGTAGACGACCCAGCCTGCTCCTGCCCAACGTCACCCGAATTAGGACAAAAATAAGAACCAGTTCCTTTGACACACAACAAGCATGATTGGAGATCTAAAAAAAGAGTCTTAGGTCGTCATTATCTATCATATTTCAGAAAGCATTTGTGTTTTTGGTGAAATAATTTAACACCTTTAAAAATAAAGAGGAGAACTTACCTTTTAGAAATGATTTATGATGTGGGTCATTTCAGAGAGTTGTGAAATAAATAGCTGTATTGTGGCTGGATTTTTCTGGAGGTTAAATCAAAGAATCACCTAGATATTATGCTAGCCTTTCAGATTTAATGTAAACATCTGTGAAAAATTAAGAATTGGCTTTTATTACAAGGCTTTGTTTTCAAACCTTTATTTCTGTTCCAGTGTAAATGATCATTGAACTTTATTGGGAAAAGGACCCAGAAATATGACTTTAAATACAGTTTTATGTCAGCTTATAACAGAGTCCACATAGTTGTTAGAGACTTGAGGGCTACTGACAAAATAACACTTTGCAAAACAGAAGATAAACTCAAAAATTTTATTCATAGCGTGTAACTAAAGTAATTGTACAATTATTGTGTACCAATGGATGGCACATAATGGTACATATGATATCAGTGCACTGTAATTTTGGTGACATAAACAGTTTCTTTGACCTGTTATTTAAAAAAGAAAAAAATCTTTCTAAATAAATGTATAATTTTTAACAGAGACTGAATTCTAGAGTGACAGATACATATTGACCTATGCCAATCCCTAAATCAGATGTTCAGGAATGTTTATTAACTCTTTCATTCCTCTATGAGATTCCAGCTTGCAGAGAATACTAATATGTGTACTACTTGTTACCCTAACTCTTAAGGCAATTTCAAAACACAGGAAAAGTCAGCTGCTATGTGTCTTCCCCCCTCTTCCCATATCCACAAATTATCAATTTTTAAAGTTGAATATCATGTTTTCAAATCTTTGGTCTGGCCTATCATGATATATTTGATTTAGAAAGTAAACTATACTTCTACTACCAGTTTTAACTGCTGAATGGATACTAAGCATTTAGTGAAATGGTTTAAACATCAAGCTCAGGATCTGGGGCTGAGTTCAGGATCTGGCTCTCTGTAACTATGTGGGCCATTATTAACCTCTAAGCTCTAGTATCCTCATCTGTAAAATGGGATAGTATTACTTTCTTATGGGGGCTTAGAGAATGAATAAAAAATGGTATGTGTCAAATGCTCAATATAGTGACAGTCATATGAAGTGTTCAATGTTAGTTTTTATCATTGTCATATATTTAGTATAGCTAGAAGTGTTCAAGTTTGATTTTGTATTAGCATCTCTGACAATATGGATTTGCTGTTTAATCATTAGCAGGAAAGGTAATCATTCCTGTTTGGGTTAAACTTGGATTTTTCTTCAAGGTTTTGGCCTAAGCAGAGAGAGGTCAGAGGAACTCTTAATATGAAAGCAAGTTGGTGCCAGTTTGTAGTAACAGCTCTTTTGTGGACTTTTTTTTTTTAAATACAATTTGCTTTGATTTGGTTTGGTTCATGCATTTTTAAAAATCTTCCTTGTGGTGTGCAGTCATTAGGCTTTTATGCCTAAAGAACTGAATTCAGTTATAAGTAAAATTCATTTAATAGCACAAGTATGATTCCATGTGGTTATTTATTCAGAACATAAAATAGCCACATAATTCCACGTATTTAATAGTGTCTGCTCATGGAACTTGGGGGAATTCTGCAGATCTTAGAGAAGAAATGCTTAAGTTATAGAAGGCAGTATCCATAATGCTAATTATTCCTGACATCATCAATATGGCAAACTATAGTAGGCAAAAATAGAAATTTAATGTGTGCCTTATTATATGTCTCTATAGAACTCTTTAGAGGACTCCTATATTTAACTGATGGCAGCGATTTGATGTGTGGATGGGTGTGGCTGCAAAACCTGTGTCTTTTCTTGGGAAGATGTACCTGGAAACCATCCTTCACTTTGCAGCAATGGAAACTGTTTAAAACCATGTCACTCCTTCTTCTTCCCCATGCGCTGCTGCTGCTGCTCAGCTGTGTTCAAAGTGAGCCCTTGATTATTCTCAAGGGATATTGTCTTTGTCCAATTTGAAAATAATTAGTTTTGTATTCAGAAAAGGTAGAACTAGATATACATGTAGAATATTCCAATATAGGCCAATATAAAAATTTACCTAACCTGTATCTGATATTTATAGATGGGCATTGCTTAATTAGCATTTTAAATTGGAATTTTAATAAATGCTATCAATCAGTGACCAATTTGCATAGCATTTATCTGGGGAAATGAGCATGCCAAATATCAGTCTTCTTGAGATTCATCTTGACCCAAACGCTGATTTAAGATTTTAAAACCTTTCATTCTTCCATTAGAACGTTCATCTTTCTGTCTTCTAATGTTCTAGTCCAAATCCTGATCTGCTAATTTGTGTCATCAAAAATCCAGGGGTAGATATCTGAAGCATAGACAAGCCCCGGGGCCTGGCAAATTCTAACTGTGCAATGTTCTACCTATTTAATTTTTCTAAGATTCCAGTTGCACAATACCTTCTTCATATTCTGGCCTAAATAGTTATACAGTGTTTATTTGCAATTACTTCAGGCCCCCACCCCCCGCCCCCAGAAGAGTCGCACACATTACAATGATCCGTGAAATGATCATTTTCAAAATATTATGACTTAGGAAGGTATTTGCTTAAGGACTTAGAAGTCTTTCAGTGCCCCACAAAATATCTATTGTTCTCTTTTTTGACCCAATTCTACTAAAGAGAATTTCAAAACCCTGAAATAACTTCAAAATTTAGACTGTGTCAAAGAAATGTTTAAATAATTTCTACGATATCTTAATAATGTCCTAATTAAAAGGTGAATATACTGATCATTCTGGGAAGAATAGACACGATGGTGTGATAATCATGCTGTAACAGTATGTGTTCATGAATCATGGTTTTAGAAGAGCCATTGTTATTGAGAGAAATGAACACTAAGGTATGGAGACTTTGCTTAAACACTGAGGAACAGAAATTTCCATGTATGATGATGGATGTGTTAGATGGTAAGAAAAAGTATCTACCAAGTGTTGGATGAGCTGTATTCACATTATTATAACATTAGATGTAAAAAGTGACAAAAGTCAAGGTAAAGGTAGTATGCTAAAGAGGAAAAAGAAATTACTGTTGTTGAATCATGGGAAAGAGGAAAGAATACAGTCTTTACTGGATCTTATTGATAAATGAAGGGAGAGCACTGATCTTTCCTTACTTAAAGTATTAATTAATTTTTTGGTTTGTTTTATGTCTATATTTAGACGATAGTTAAAATGTGGAATGACAGCTAATGATATAAAGAAATGTTGATTGAATTGATATCAGTATTGTAATGTAAAGTGCTACTGGTTTATTTATAAAAACACTCGAGGGGTGGAGGAACTGGGAGAAAACAGTGGTGAATCTAAAAATTAACGAACATTCAGTCCTCCAATTCTCAGTTTAACGGGGGAAAACGCTGAAAGGGATGGAATGTTCTAGAAGAAAGAGAAAATAAGGGAAGGAGGTACGTTGAACTGGAGGCAACGCAAAAATAACCATAAAAGTGGATCTGGAGGGAGAAAAATAAGACAATTTTTAAAATAAAAATTTAAGAGCCACCATATTGCAATATCTTTTATTTAAAAGTAAAGCTAGTTAGCACACCACATTAGCTATCCTAGATCAGGGTTGTCCAGTCTGGGCACATCATTTAGAGTTAGCTCAGACCACTTGAACACATGCCTCCAGCCCCAGTGGCCTTCTTCCCTCCCCGGGGTGCAGGCTTGTCTCTGCCATTAATGGGGGTCTGAAACAGCAGCGAGAACGAGGGGGGCGCAGAGCAGCCCCCGCACAATGCGATGGGCCCCGGGGCCGACTAAAGTGGCCGAGCCTCGGCAGCCGAGGCCGGGGGGCGAGCCGGGCTGAGCCGGTCCCCGCCGCGATCACAGGCGACACCCACCCCCACGCAGCGCCCGCCCGCCGGCGCTGGACTCCGCGCCCCCATCAGCGACCCCTCCCGCCTCCAGGATCCCCGTCTGCCCACCTTCCCCGGGCAGCGCGTCCCGGGAGCGAGGGGACGGACTCTCGCCGAGACCAGGGGAGTCTGGCCATCCCTCTCGTTGGGATCAAGTAAACCTCTCAGCTGCGGGCGGTATGAATGGTGGCAGATCAGGGGTCGAGATTCATTCATGTGCTGGGAAGGAGGTTCTTTTGTGAGCGCGGGGTAGTAGTGCTTCTGGAGAAAACCGATTTTGAGAAATCGACAGCAACTTGGAAAACCACATTATCGAATATTGATGGTTTGGGGTCTGCGTGTGTGCGCGCGCGCGTGTGTATGGAACACCTCCTATCGGGGTCTTGAAAGCGTGTCTGTCACCAGTTTGGGGTGCAGTTTTCCCCCTCTTCGTTAGGGGCATGGATGTGCAAATGCCCCGGCGCGCGCGCGCGCGCGTGTGTGTGTGTGTATGTGAGTGTGTGTGTACGGCGGCGGGCAGGAGGCGGCGGCCGGAGCCCGGGCGCAGGGCTGGCGGGGAGGCGGCGGCCCGGCCCGGCGCGAAGGGGTTAAGCGCCGCCGCCGCCCCCTCGGCGGCCGGGTGAAAACAGAGGAGCCTCAGCCTATCATGTCTGGCTGCCGCTCGCAGCCGGAGCCCCGCGCCCGGCGCTGTAACATGATACGCTCCAGACCGAGGCGACTTGGCAGCGCCGGGCCGGGCTCCGCACGGCCACAGCGAGGGCGCGCCGCGGCGAGGTGGGTGAGCGGCGGCGGCCTGGGCGCGCGGGCGGCCGGAGCGCGGTCCTCGCCCCGCGGGGTCGCTGGCTCGCGCTCGGGGGCGGCGGCGGCGGCCGCGCTGTTCTCCCCGGCGGTGCCGGAACGGGAGGCGGCTCCGAGCCGCTTAGCACCGGTGCCGAGGCCACATTAGCATCTGAAATGAGGTGGCTTTTTAACCCCTGAGGGACCAGATTTCAGGATTTGGAAGCAGTCGAGGCTCAACTTTCTGGATGACTCTTCGTGCCTCGGAGTGGTGCAGGTAGCCGCGGGGAGGATGGAGTCTTTTGTTCCCGGTATTTTTAATTAGGTGGATTTTTTTGTGAGTGGTGTACAGTCGTAATCTGTGAGGTCAAGCTTTTTCCTGCGTTCTGTGACTTTTCCCGTGTATCGTGTTGAATTCGTTGGGAGCTTTTGGAGTGATTTGGCATCATTTATGTCTGATATGTTTGAAAATCTGCATTGAGCTTAAATGAATCGGCCCTTTGGTTCCATGAACTAAAATCCACCCCAATTGCTGAATGGGGGGAAAAGGTACAAAATAATTTTGCTAATGGAAAGGGCAGTTTTTCTCCCGCGAAATACTGTGTGATTTTTGTCAGCAGAGGGTTTTACAGAGCAGAGTCTCTAAAAGAAATCCAACTTTACCGTCGTGCTGCCATGCAGATTGCTCCCGTGGAAAAATAGTTGAGCAGGATTTGGAAAAACTTGTGCGCTACGCATTAAAGTAAAAATCATTTGACCATTTATGTGTGTATTTGAATAAAATAAAGCAGAGATCTGTGGCAGGTTTTAGAATGAGAAGTCCCATTTCCTCTTTCCCCCGTGCTGGCGTCTCTCTCTCTCTGGAATATCTCATAAATGATATGTACAGAATATATGTGCCTGTGTCACAAAGTCATTCTGTCTTCTGAAAGCCTAATATAATCAAATTCAGTGCCTTAAGATGGTGTAGTTGAAGATTTGATCCCCTTCCACTGAAGTGGAAATACTTTCAGTAATTGAAAGCAGATTCACGTCTGGAGTTGCACAAGCCAAGGTTTTCATTTTTAAAATAAACCTTTTGTTCTCTGGTTTTAAATGTTTCAGAGAGCCATGGAGAGACCTCTGTGTGCTAATTGTTAAAGTAGTCCTTGAGAAAGGACTGAAAATATCCAGGGAAGGCATTTTAGAAATACAGCTAACTTACTAAGCCTGCCTCTCGGTAGGAGAATATTTCAGTGCAGCATACACTGTCTGTGCCACACACTGTGTTTTTTTCAGCGGATTCCTCGGCGTTAAAATGTTAACTGTAGTGCTCAAACTCCCCGAACCCCAAGCAGAGTCCATTTGTTTTAAGAGGTTAAAAAACTTGAGAAATTTGGGTGTTATCCCATTTTCTACTGTGATTTACACAATGTGATGATAAATTTGAAATCAAGTATAAAGTATGTTTAATTGAAAGAGATGCTAATTATACATTAACCAATAGACTGAAATTTACAAAATATGATTGCAGGTTGTTAACCGGGTTCCTTTCCCATCTTTGGAGGCTGTGTTAAGAGCTTTTAAAAATTGGCCATTAAAGACTGAAATTAGGATACATTCTAGACAAAGAAGGAGTCGCTTGATGTCTTATTAGCTGTGAAGATAGAGAAGAAGAGTGATCTGTTAAGAGCCCAGCCTTCCTTCTTCAGGACATGAAATCTAAAATGAATTGTGTGATTATGAGGAAAAAGTTAGAAGAGTCGTACTTTTAACAGTGATAGCTGAGATCAGAAAAAAATTGAAAGCAGCCTTCCAAATATTTTTAATTACTAGTTTCTTGAACCTGTTGTACTGATTATTAAAAAGATATGAATGGGCGTATTTACAGAGTATAACATGGCAGTTTGATTTCTTAAAAACTTCTTGGTAGCTCTTTATTTTGTCTTGTTTTCATTGTCGTCCTGATAGTTGATCATTTGAGCACCTTAAAATAAATATGAAGGGAATAACTTGATCGTGATTTAAATGATATTCTTAACATTTCTCATGTACAAGTCCTGTTTTATAAAATTAATATTTAAAATCTTCAGCAAATCTCTAACTACCAAATAAAATCTTACTCCATGTTGGCTGTGTGGCATCACATTTCTTAGCTATCAGTGGCCTAGTGTGCGGCATAAGAGAATTTAATTCTCTTCAAAGATTTAGAAAAAGAAAAGTGACTTAACATGGACTCTTATAAATGTCTGAACACTGATTTTCAGTGTAAGATCCTTGTCTAAACATTTGAAGTAACCCTTTTTGTGGCTTCTATTTACTGTTAGTTTTATGTCCTTACATTTTTTTCCTTGGTGAGAGGGTGCACAGGATCTTCTGTCATCTGAAATAATACATTCAATTTATCACGGGACTTCTTTCTTTCATACTGCAGGAAAGTGGCAAAGGAGGCACTGTCTGAATACAGTGATCCGGATAATTAATGCCATAAAATAGATTAAAATGCTATATTCCAGGTATTCATTTCCTTAAAAGGGCCACCAGAGCAGGGTTGCTAAGCACCCGTCACTACTGCAAGTAACAGAAAATGACCCAAATTAAAGAACCTGTTCTAAGCTGTATTCTTGCATTTTCTAAAGTGCATTTCAAAAGGTTTAACAAGACTCATTCAATTAGTGGAGAAAAAAAGATCTATTTTCAGCTCTGATCAGCAATTAAGAGATTGTGCTTTGGAACATCAGTCTCTTTATGTTTATAATTTATTTTGTTTTCTACACTTAACAATTGCGAATAAAGATTTTTAACAAACCACCTTTCTGACAACTCAAATGTAAATGCTAATTATAGGACAGTGTATTTGTTTTAAATTTTTATCTAAATTAGTAATTTTTTCTTAACTTTTTCCTCATTTTCAAAGTTTAAATTTTACACTAATATGGTATATTACTGCTTTGCTATGGATTTCTTACTCTGTCTTTGTGCAGATATATTTATGTATACACATCTAAATATGTACGTATGTAGTTTCAAGTATGGCCGTAATTATTCCATCTTATCTTAGATATGAGTGCTTTAGCACTGAACACTTGAGAAGTAGGATGTTCTTCCTTAAGGATGTTTGGATGTTGTGAATTTGGTACCATGAAGGTACATGATATATCAAAGTGAGAAAGGAAATAAGTAAATTAGGGGCACTAGTTTTTGTTGAGCATCAAGTAAGCTGTACCCTTTTGGGTTAGACCAGAACTTCTATGTAGTTATGGCAAAAAACCTAGCCGCAACGTTCAGAATGTTTAATGAGTTAGATCGTCCAGCTACCTGGTTCTTAGCTAATTCAACAGCACGAATATAAGTTGTGAAACTTCTCAGCAGAGAGAGAGGACTAGAAGGATAAGGCCTGTTAGAGGAATAGGAGAGCAGAGCAAGAGAGGTCCCAAAGATTTAGATTAGGATTATTAGCAAGATTTTTGCTATATCACATTGATCTGGACAAGTCTAAAACATATAAATATCCATAATAAGTTATCAACCCTGCATGCTATTTTGGCTATAATCACATATGCAGTGATTCTGTATCCTCAAACACGGAACCTTTTAATGCCAAAATAATGCTTAATTCTTTCTTCTAAAAGAGATATTTTACATCAGAAATTTATTATATTTAGATTTATCAGATTGTTTGGCATTACACATTTCTGTAGTCATAGATAATATAAAATAAATGAAATTTGTATGACTTATTGTAGTTGTCTAAAATGAAAAGTTATTGTAATGCTCATTTATGTCTAGGATGTAACCTGAATTGAAGTCTCAGTTTAGGTATTTGGAATGTGGGGTTTGTTTTTTGACATGTCAAAATTTGTTTTTCCCCATAGAGAATAACAATTTGATGTTTAGAAATTATTTGGTTATATGTATTTTTAGTGGGTTTGAAATAGTATGTACTTTAATATTTAAGAAACCACTTGTTTTAAAATTGGTGTTTGTATGTTGATTTTAGTTATAAACTCAGCTGTTCAGTTCCCTATCTTATATCTACTTTTAACTTTTACTACAATAGGGTGAAAACAACTACTTCCTTGGTATCCATAGATGTTACTGATGGTATTTATGCCATAGATGTTACTGATGGTAAATTCATTTTGCAAGGGAGGAAGAATAATTGAAAAGTACACACAGATATGTGAGGACACATTGCATCTAAATAAGTTAGATTTGGGAAACCACATAACAATTGTATTTAAAAGAAAAAGAGTTTCTCTCTTAAGTGTTATTCCCTTCTCAATATTAAATACTGTTTCACATAAACATCTTGTTTTGTACATTTAGAAGGCTGAATAGATTATAGAGCATACCAAAATGACTAAGGTACAAAAACACTTCAGTTTTTTTCTATTAATATATCTTAAGCTAAAACTTTTAAAAATTAAAATGATGTGTGGGAGTTTTAATGAATTTTTTTTCATGTTAGTTTCTGCGCAGCACCTTTTTATCCGTAGTCTTAAGCTGTTTCCGGCAGGCTGAGAGAGGATCTTCTGTCTAGAGACCTGTAAAATGCAATTTGGAACTCTTTTTATGTTTTTTCTTTTAAATAAAACAAAATTACCCTATATAACAAATTTAACATTGTTAACCTTTTGTAATTATTTAACCGTTATTTCATTTTACCTCCTGCTTAAAAGTTGTACATTAGTGGAGTAGACACCTGGCTGTGCTCTTAAAAGTTTATTTGTCTTTCAATTCCTATGATAGTAGGGGGCAGTACATCTCCTTAATTATCTTTGTTCAGGGAAATGCTGAAAGGCCGTGGTAGTTAAACAGGGCCATTTGGATTTGTGAGGTGGAAGTCAGATGCAAGGAAAGTGGTTAAATGCATTATCATCTTATTGAGCCCATCATCAGTAAAGTGACCTTGATGGAGGTAGAAAAAGCCATTTGGCTCTTTTATGACAGCCATCCTGCTTGGTTTATCACTGACAGATTTTTATATACTGTTTGATCATAATTCCTTCTTTTTGTTTTCAAGTATTATTTCCTCTGTAGATGATCAGGATGAAGGTGAAAATTAAAATGCATTTCTTTTTAATGATAGTAGATTTTCCTTCATAAGTTTATTTCATACACTGATATGTATGGAGGTATTCCTTCATTAAAAATTAAGGTGATCGGGCTGGCTGACCATTCTGTATTTGCTTTTAAAGGATCTTTTAATGATGATGATTAGTCTCTCTGCAAAGAAGCTGCTATTCTGCTACTTTTCAAATTGTTTTTAAGCTGTTAAGAGGAGAGACTTGCCAACCTCAATTTTAGCAGTGGGAATAATGTTTGTTTTAACAAGTGCGTAAGTATGTTTACTTGAAGGTTATTCAAGTTTTAGTAGTTCTGTTGCTGCTGTTCCAGAGTCATCACTTTCCTTAAAAAGTTAAAACAAAACTGAAAGATTTATAGTTTATATCTCTTAACTTTATGGCCAATATTTTCCTTGTGATGTATTTTATATCAACTCCATTCAAATGGAATTCTTGCTTAACTATTTGAACAAGTATTTTTCAATAATAGGAAGAGTTTTATTAAACACAGTGCAAGATCTAACCTTTTTGGAAACTCCACTTAAAGCAATTAAGTGCTGCATGCAAGATTTTTGTTTTCCTAGGCAAAGCTGTCAAACATTACTGATTGCAGTTGAGCGTATGCTTTACTTTTTACTAAATTCTTTTTTATTGCAATTAATCAGAACTAAGTACAAATCTTATCATAAGAAAGAAAAAACTTGGCCCATTATCAAAATACCTGGAATATTATTTCAAACTTTATCAGAGATATCGCCCTATCATCATGCCATGAATTATGTAACACTAAAATCTAAGAAACTCAGATGCTCCCATAGTAGTTTCATAAGGAGAGTCAAATTTTCTTGATCGCAAGGGATTTATGCCTTTAAGAACTTTTTATTTAAAAAACAAGCATACTAAAATGGAATATGTTTAAAAGGAATTATCAACCCCCCCACTTTCCGCTGGTCTGTTCCCATCATCAGGGCCAAGTTCAGGCTCTTTTCATCTCGTGCTCAGACTGTTTCATCAGCCTTCTAACCTGGTTTCCCTGCCTTCTGTCTGTGTCTTCTTTAATCCAGCCTCTACACTGTCATCATAGTTGTCAATCTGAATCATAATTATAAGCACGACACATCCCTGCATAAAATCTTTGTTACGTCCTTCAGATCCAGTTCAAATTCCTTAGTATATTTTATCAGCCCTTTCATCGTTCGCCTCTAGCTCCATTTCTCTTCTCTGCTTATATCTTTCCACCCCTGGACCATGCTTCGACATTTTCACTTAGTTGGTGATACTTATGCCTTTTCTTACCGTCTCACAAATCTTTCTAGAGCCTACTTGCATAGCATTTCTTCTCTGAAGCCTTTACTGATTGCTCCAGGCAGAGCTAGCTACTCCTTCTGTACTCCCACAGCACGGTACCTGTTTCTGTTACAGCACTTAACACATTATACTATAATCATTTGTTTACAATTCTCTCTCCCCAACTAGGGGGACAAGTTCTTTCAGGTCACAACTGTGTTTTATTCGTCTTTACGTACCAGCACTAAGCACAGTGCTGAGAAAATAATTATTCCGTAAATGTTGAATGCTTATTGAATGAGTATGTTAAATATAATGTAACTTCTTGGTAATGGAAGATTGTCATTATGAACATCAGTTACTTTGTTCTGTTAAAATATAATAATTTACTCAGAGGCTGTTGAGGGCTAAGTATACTCAATCCAAGGCCCCATATGACAGTGCTTAATATCACTGTTATCTATCATTTTTGAGCCCATAAACTATGCAAAGTGTTTTATACGTATTTCATTTTATTCTCACAACATCCGTTTTAGAAGGGATTTCTCCATTTTACTGATGGGAAGATTATTACTGAGTGAGGTTAAGTAACTTCAGGGTTACTCAGGTATTCAATGATGAAACAGTGATCTGAATATAGTACTATGTGATTCCAGACCTGTTCTTCATATCGCAGTCCTTCTTCTTAGAATTTTTAATTACATGTGCAATTCAAGTACGAATATAATTTTTAAGATAAGGTTTTTCATTTTCTTCTCTTGTCATGCTGTCAACTTTCATTTATTCTGTCATCAAACAGCTAAAGTTATTTCAATGTTATTGTTTTAACTTTTGCATAAAATAGCAACAGAAAGGTTCTAAGCAAAGACTATTCTTAGAGCTAATTTTATTAGCTTTATTAGTTTTGGCCTCTCAGAAGCCTTTTTTGGCCTAATAACCTCTATTTCTTTGTATTTCCGGTCAGGTGTGATTTTTGGGTAGCTGAGTTCCGATTAGGTATTAGGTGTTTAGTTGAAGCAAAATGTTAATTTTCGTAATTAAGAACTTTTAAAAGAAGCCAGTAGTTCAATGAATCATAACATTAAATTTTAGTAAGAAAAAAATTATGCAAAAATTGCATGCATAGATATATATGAAACTTAAACACATTGATAAGGGCATATGTGACTCTAATTTTTTAAACTGGTAAATGTCATATCTAATGAGACTCTCTTTTGGGTGACTAGAGTAGGGAAGATATATTCTTTAATACAATAATTTGGAGCAAGAACTAGTACACCTTCCGTGTTTTTGTTACCAGAAGGTTAATAGGTGAGGAGTACTAAAAGAACAGAAAAGAAACTCCGTATTTCCATATTTCTACTCTCTTGCCCCACCTTCCTCAACATTAAGAACAAAAAACTCACAAAATTTTAAAAACCAGTTTTACTGACTTCTCATATGAAAGTGAATGTAATTAGAAATTTTCAGAACTAAAGAGAATCTTCAAGATCACCCAGTCCAGACTACACATTTTATAAGTGGAGAAGCATGGCCTACTGATAGCTAGCGTTTATTAAGTATTTACTAAATGCTGGACTCTGTGCTACACCCTTTATATAGGTATTATTTCATCTCAACTTCAGAACAACTCATGGAATGAAGTTAAACGCTCTTATAATCTCCATTTTAAAGATGGAGAAACTGAGGCATAGAAGAGTTAAGAAAAGTGCTAGTTAGAGGGAAAGCACATCCCTAAGACATGCTCCTTTCTCCCTTGGGAATGGCTGGAGAGCACCACATCCTTCTGCTAAGAAGAAACTGGGGAGCCAGCCTCGTGGCCTGGCTGTTAAGTTCAGCACACTCCGCTTTGGTGGCCCAAGGTTTGGATCCCTCCACGGATCCTGGGCGCAGACCTACACCACTCATTGGCGGCCATGCTGTGGTGGCAACCCATCTACAAAATAGAGAAAGATTGGCAACGGGTGTTAGCTCAGGGTGAATCTTCCTTAGCAAAAAAGAAAAAAAAAGAAGAGAAGAAACCAGGCCTCAGAGCCCTTGACTTGAGTCCACTTTTTGCATTAAAAACAATTATGACATGTTAAAACACCTAATTGTAGCAGGCAGTTTATGAGGTGAATATTCTTACTCCCTGTTGTGTAGATGAGAAAATTGAGGCTTAAAGAGATTAATTTGCATAAGGTTATTCAACTACCAAAGGACAAAGGCAGGTGGGTCCTACTCTCAAGTTTACATCCTTCTTCATTACTGAATTCTGCCTCCAGTTCAAGTGTCAAAGTAGGTTTTGTCTTGACTTTAGTTCTAACTTTGCTTTCCACGTAAGTTCTCTTTACTGTTGTAGAATAGAAATATGCCGGTGTGCAACCTTTCATAAATATCGTAACCGTTGAGTGTTATAAGTATTTCCATATTTTTTCAAGACAAATCATTTCATTTATCAACCAGTACTTATTGAGGGATTGTGTGTTTGGTGTTGTACTCTATTTTTGTTTTTAATCTTATTTATATTTGTTTTTAGTGAACTATGATCATAAATGATCATCTATGGTATGGCTCACGTCCACTCCCTGGTTAATATCCAGCAATGATTAGCATCATTGATTAGGAAATTAGTAGATTATGCCTTATTGACACTTCTATTCCCTAATTAATGGTTTGTTTATTTAATTGATGGTGAATGCCTTCATTATTAAAGGCTGTTAACACATCAAAATGGTGTTTATTGAACCTGGTAAATGATAAATTATATTTGTGTTTACTCTTTTGTGCCCAAGGCTAATCTATTGGTGGTCTTGTTTTTTTATAGTTTTGGTCTGCTGAGAACTTCTGCTTAAGAGGTCAAGTAAATTAACATTTAAACTATTATCTGGTGGTGTGACCTTGGAAAAGTCACTTGACTTTGAGTTCATACCTGTAAAGGAGCGAAGTAAACCAGATCAATGGCTTTAAACCATATGGATTCTTGTAGAGGTTCTGCAGAATTTCTTCATTTGATTCAAAAGTCTTAAAAACAAAATCAAACTGAAAATGGTAGTAAAACGTAGCATGCACAATAAAATATATAATACATTTGTTCATTTTGTGTTACTGGGTTAGCTTATTGTTATGTGCATGTGCTGCTTCTTGTGTGCATCATATATTTGCATTTTTTAGGAAGATGTCTTTGGTTAGGGAAGTTGGGGCTCTCAGCTGGCTTTTTGGTTAATTCAGTTTGCCTAAGGAAAAGGAAGAGAAAGCATCCCTTGCAGAGGAACTCTAGGAAAGGAGGAACCTTACTCACCACCTTCCAGGGAGGTGGTTCATGTACTGTGGACTGTGTATGCGTGCTACATTTGGTCTTTGGTTGTAATAGAGATTCTGAAAATGAAGGTGGTTGTCCTCATATGAATAGATTATTGCTGTTCCCATGTTGCGTCACAGTACTTGAACCAAAACTTTTTTGAAATGACTCTTTTGAAATTAAGTTTATTTTCAAGACACAGATAAAAAACAGTTATTGTTATATAGGCATGTCTCATTTTGATCAAATACCAATTTAGCTAGTTTGATGGTTTACCTTCCTTCACAGGCTCTAACCAACATTTGGTTATTTCAGAAAATTGGATCTATACTCCGAGAGAGGGTATTTACCACAGTGAAGTATATTCCGTGAGGGCTTTTCAAAAGAGAAATATCAGTGTTATACTGAGAAATGATGGCATCATCTGAAAAAGGCGATCCCTCCTGAGATGGCCCTTTAAAGGCAGTAATATTCGTCTGGGTGAATTCTACTGTTTTTAAGAGTTGAGTGACATTACATTATAGCCCCTTTCACATGTCAAGATTAAGGACTGAACCCGAATAGTGTCCTTAATTGGCAGAACAATTAAATTTAGAAATTTGGAAACTAAAACTTTATAGTTGTTTTTAATGGACAATTGTTTAATTTAAATTATTCTTAGACTTTTTTTTTGCTGAGAAAGATTGGCCCTGAGCTAACATTGTTGCCAATCTTCTGTTCTTCGCTTGAGGAAGATTCACCCTGAGCTAATGTCTGTGCCAGTCTTCCTATATTTTGTATGTGGGTCACTGCCACAGCATGGCCACCACCCAGTGGTGTAGGTCTGCGCCCGAGAACCAAACCTGGGCAGCTGAAGTGGAGCGTGCCAAACTTAACCACTAGGCCACGGGGCTGGCCCCCTAATCTTAGACTTTTTTAAACTACTAAGATCTATGAGTATGTGATAATATGTTTGATTTCTTTAAAGTATATTTAAATTTCATGCATATTACATTTCATACTGAAAGCTAAGCTCAATCTTTACTTTGATGATTCCAGTTAGGAATAGGGATTCAGGTCTTTCGTAAATTGAACAAAATCATTTACTTTCATGGTCAGATATCAGTGTAAAGCCCTGGTTTATTAAAATGCTTATTAATAATATTTATTTCAGTAGTGCCTCAGTTTGGCAAGACCTAGGCATTAGAATTGTAAACTTACATATCGTTCCACCTCAACTGAGGCAGAACATGCATAGAATAAATATTAAAGATTTTTAAAATATGTTTATGGAGAAAGAAAGTTGATAGGATCTTTTCATTTAAAAGACATCTTCCTAGGGTGGCCCAGTGGCGTAGTGGTTAAGTTCATGCACTCTGCTTTGGTGGCCTGGGGTTCGCGGGTTCAGATCCTGGGCATGGACCTACACACTGCTCCTCAAGCCATGCTGTGGCGGTGTCCACATACAAAATAGAGGAAGATTGGCACAGTTGTCAACTCAGGGACAATCTTCCTCACCAAAAGAAAAAAAAGAAAAAATCTTTCTGTATTTTATAAAATTCTTCTCTAGACCCTACTTCCAGGAATATTTCAATTAGCAATAACAAGATGTCTACCTTCTAAATGCCTAGGGTGTACTTTAAACTCTAATGATGCACCTCATTAGAAGGAGACCACTTGAAGATTTTATTAATCTCTGCAGCGTGGAAATGGAAACACTCCGAAATAGAGATACACGTTCTAGGCTCTGACAAAACAGTAGATCGCCATCATGACCCTAGGACAGAGGACCTTAAAATTGAGTAAAGGTAAATTTGAGACACTATATTGAATTACTTCTCTATTTCTTAAGTTCACCAAGAAGAAAATTCTGTATATATTAGACTGGTCCGTTTAGGAGAATTCTTCTGTTATACTTAATTTTTTGTAATTTAGTCAGTCAGAATCTAATAAAAAATGGTGAGAGCCTGATTCGCATTGCCAAAATATCCATCAGCCAAGAAAATAAGCCTTTTTTACTATAGGCTAAAATATTCGAGGTGGCCAGCTGAAGTACACAGTAAAATACTGAAGTTCTATGCCTGAGAAAAATATACATCAATTACACATTAGTGGTTGTCTACGAAAAGGCAGGAAGAAAGGAAAAGGAGGAGAGAGAGATTGGGAACAATGATAGTGGTGTTTGGCTCTCTCTATAACATTTTATTTCTTTTAAATAAATCAAGAGATCTAACATTAACAACCATTTATGATAATGTTCTATACATCCTGTGTATCACACAACTCCTACTTCCCTTAAATGTAAGGACAGACCCATTCTATATATTTCTGTGAAATTGTTAATATTGAGCCTGATTTCTTTTTAAAATGGTATTTTTTAACCTAGTAATCACTGAGTTTAACTCATTGTACCCACTCATGATTCCTATAGCAAATTTTTCTCTGTCTATAAGATTAGAAATCAGTATATAACATTTATAGCGTATTTTAGGAATTTACTAATTTCTTAAGGAAAGTCAGTTCATAATTTTTAAAAAGTGAATTTACTCAGCATTTATTGAAAACCTACTATGTGCCACCTGGTATACTCTTCATCACTCTTAATCATAATCAAATAATTTTCAGTCTATTTAGACTAATTTCTTCTCATTTATGTATATACTTAATCACTAATCATAAAGTCCTGATGCTGCAAACTAGATATTTTTTGGATCTACCTATCATAATGTAATCACAATCATAATTTATAATATCCGCATTAGCTTCCCTGCCTTTAACTTTCCTTTTCAATCCAAAAAGGCAGATTATCTTTCTTGGGGATCACCTTGATCTTATCTCTCTCCTGCTCAGAAATGTGTAGTGTCATATCATGACAATTCTTGAGCCTGATGGAAGAAGAGGTAGGATTATGGACAAGTGACAGAGAGAAGGCATTCCGGGCAGAGGGAGGCACCTGGGCAAAGTTTTAAAAATTGGTGTGTGTGAAGTATATTTGAGAAGATATCAGATAACTGACTTGGAGTGTGAAGTTCATGAAAGAGAATTTTGGAAGATATGGCTGGAAAAGTTGTTTGAAGCCACAACATGGAAGACCTTGAATCTCAAATAAAAGAGTCTGGATGTTCATTTGGGGTCTACTGGAGATTTGGCGTAGAACACAGTGACATAATAGAATGTGTTTGGGGGAAGACCTCTCTGGTAGATGGATTATTAAAGGGAGACAGTAGAAGTAGAGAAACTAACAATGAACTTTTCCTACCATTATTTTTAATTCATGACTTGCTCTTAAATTTCTTAAATTTTACAGTTGATCAATGTAGGCTTCACAAAGGCAGGAACTTCTGTTCACTTGAGTATCTCAGAGCTTGGAACAGTGCCTGGCGCTCAGTGGAACTCAATGAATACTTGTTGAATTGATTGAATGAGGACACCAAGATCCAAAACTATTAAGTGACTGTCTGAGTTTACACAGCTAATAGCGACAGATCCAGGACTAAAAATTGCAGCTGACTCCCAGTTTAGTGTTCTTTTGACCGTGACGTGCTAAATTGTCATGCAGGTCATTCGCCTTACCGTAACTTCTTTCCTCCTTGTCAGCTCTTATCTTAACTTCTCAACTCATTTCTTCCAGCAAATGAATGCACACTACCTCATATCTTATGTACTCATTAAGAGCCTTCTCTGAGCTCTTAATAGGTTGCTTTCACATACAGATACAGGTTAGACTATTTATTCTATTACTTTTTTTGGATGGCAAACTCAAGGTCAGAGCCTACATCACTTTGGGGTTTGGTTTGTTTGCATGTTTTATTTTTCAGCAGCCCTCCTCTGCCAGAACACATGTACTCAGAACACCTTTGTCTGGGCAGAGAAGCTTGTTGACTGACTGCCCAGCCTTCAAGTCTGTCGTGTCGTTCAAGTTCTTGAGAAGTTAAAAACATACAATTAAAGTTATTTTTGTTAGATTGGAAAAGGACCACTTGAAATTTATTTGATAATTTGTAATAGTTGAAACAAATAGTGCAATGAAATTTTTGAGGGTTTTCTAGCTCTCTACCAAACCAATAGCCTTGTGAATTTAAATAACTAGTTTATCATTTTGCAAATTAAAAGCAAAGGGAATAAAATTCATAGTGTTATTCTGTCTGATTCTGTGAGACCACCTCGAAATAAGATGCCACATAAAGACAATTATTGTATAAAACTGTTGCAAAAACTGTTAGATGACCCACTATTATTGTCTGAATTTTACTTGGTAAGAATGTTAGTCATTGCATCTGTTGTCAATATATTGCTTTATTTTAGTAGAATAGTGCAATTGATGAAATACTTTAGTCCAAGTAGCTCTTATTTGTGTATTTTGTTATAATTTCTTTCGCTGAAAAAAGCATTATTCATTAAATGTGACAGAGGCTCTTAGTATGATTAATAAAATATTAAGGAATAAATATTCTTAAAGAGACCAAGAAATTGCCACACTATTATAAACATTTATAATTGTCAGTGAATCATTAACCTTTAGATGTAGAGATGTTTTCCTCACAGCTGAAAGGAGAAAAGCTAGAAATATTGTACTCATGAAATAATAAGTTTCTCTCAAATGTGAAACATTCATCTATGATTGAAAGAAGTCCTGATATTATAACTTTCCAGATTTAAAACTTTTTTAAAGAAAATTTTACAATTCATTTAATTTCAAGTGAATTAAAAGTACTAAAATTTGAACCAGGCTTATGCTGAATATGGTAGTAATACGTAATTCTACAAGGTATTGGTTTAGAATTTTAAAAGTTATAAAATTACAGAATAAAAACTTTTAGGCTTTTCAGAGAAATATATACTTTCAGATAGATTCTGTGAGAGAGCCATAATTCTGTATTGTACTGTTATTTATCTTATGATCATATTACATTATAACCATTTAATATTATTCTGTATATAAGTAAGATTAATATATTTGTATTTTTTGTTTGTTGAATTAGAAGCTTTTTGAATATGCTCCTCCTCTCCCCAATGCTCAATATTACCTGCTAAGTGTGTTTATTCTGTTGGTGCTTATTTTCTAATAGTTAAGTCATTAAGGAAGGAGCTTGAGCCTAATAAAATAAATATTTACAGTGGTTTTATACGTGTTACGAAAAGAAAACACTATAATATTTTGGGGGGGCACATAAATAAATGTTTTTGCCAAAGTCTTAGGGAATTGAGAATCACTTCCTTAAGCTATTTATAACAATAGTACACTGCTAGAGTATTCAATTTAATTTAATAAATATTTATTGAGTACCTACTATGTGTTTGACTTCAGTCCTTTATTAATATAAGGTATAAGAAGTTCACTAATAAGTATATAGTATAGTAAGAAAGTAAATAAAATAATAGTTCTTATAACACTATAGTGCTTACAACATTTTAATAAATATTGACGAGTTCCTTGTAGAAATAAAATGTTTTTTAATTTTAAATTTTTATTAAGAATATTTTGGGGGCCGGCCCGGTGGCACAAGCGGTTAAGTGTGCGTGCTCCGCTGTGGCAGCCTAGGGTTTGCTGGTTCGGATCCTGGGCGCTCACCGACGCACTGCTTGTCAGGCCATGCTGTGGCGGCGTCCCATATAAAGTAGAGGAAGATGGGCACGGATGTTAGCCCAGGGCCAGTCTTCCTCGGCAAAAACAAGGAGGATTGGCAGATGTTAGCATAGGGCTGATCTCCTCATACACACACAAAAAAGAATATTTTGTTCTGTTTCTTATATTAGAGGCCAAAAGTAGATCCAGGTCTCATTTCCATATTAAACTTTACTAAACATGGACAAAGCTAAATAATATTGAAGATTAAAACCAAAATACAATACCATTTTAGGCGAGAGTCTTAAGCTGTTAGGCTGATGGCTTAGGTCAAATTTTAGTGTAAATCACCAAAGAATAGATGAGAACAAAACAAAACAAAGCGCTGTACTGGCTGAAGAAAGATGTAATTCTTCATTGGCTGGTTCCTTAGGCATTTGAGGATATATAGGGCTACTATAATAAATTTCTACAAACTGAGAGGCTTAAAACAACAGAAATTTATTCTCTCACAATTTGGGGGGCTAGAAGTCTGAAGTCAAGGTGTCAGGAGGGCCGTGCTTCCTCTAAAGGCTCTAGGGAAGAGTCCTTCCTTGCCTCTTCCAGCTTCTGGTGGCCCAGGCATTCTTTGTCTGGGACCTGCATCACTCCAGTCTCTACCTTTGTCTTCACAGGGCGGTCTTCCTCCTGTGTCTCTGTGTATCCTTTCCTCATCTTATGATTTATTCACCTTGTAAGGATACCAGTCATTGGATTTAGGACCCATCCTAATCCAGTATGACCTCATCTTAACTAGTTATATCTGCAAAGACCTAATTTCCAAATAAGGCCGCATTCTGAGGTTCTGGTGGACATGAATTTTGAAGAGACATAGAAGTTTGAAGTAGCATAGAAGAAGGTAAAGAATGGATGGTTTCTTTGATGTCCTCAGTTTTTTGCTTTCCCCTTCCTTAGTGGATTTAGATAAGTTAGAATTGAGCGTTCATGCCTTCATACTCCTATTCTCTTTAAGATATTTTATCTGCCAAAACTGACATATGCTTCTTTTCTCCTGAGTCTCACATTACAGGAATTTCCAGTAAGAGGTCCCTAGAATTTTGGATGTTTGCTGTTCAATCATAGGGAAAATTAAAATTTAGTTTTTCTTCTTTTTTATTTTCAGAATTTGAAAAACTAGAAAGAAACAACAAACTATTAAGAATGCCATACTACAGGCGTAGCATTCAGAGAATATAGTTATAAACTTTCTAGTTGTAAGTTGAGCATCATAGAATATGTTGTAGTCATTAGTTATGATAAACTTTATGTGAGTATGGTCTGTTGCCTCTCAATTTCCCTATAAGTTTTAGATTTATAAACTATTTATAATGAAAAAAAGAAGTGGTGTGGTAAATGAACTTTATGATTGTCAATAAGTCTTATTTGTAATTTATTCAAAAAATTACCCTTGGCTTTCAATTTTAGTTGCAAAATCGAAATATCTGTATGTATCAGAAAATAGTTTTTAAAAATGAACTGTATTTTAATAAACACATGAAATATTTCTCTGTGAAATGAATAGATATCTATCTAGGCCAAGAATTTCAAGAGGTTTATCATCATCTTTCAAGACAATAAATGATAACGCTGAAATCTAAAGTGTTATATTCCCAAGGAGTGATGGATGAGACCCTTTCCTGAGAGCAGCTATTGGTTAATTAGATATGGGAAAGGCCTTTTCAGGGTAGTGGACTAGGGAAGATACAGACAAGGGAAAAGCCACAGTGCTCACACTATACTTGGCTTATAATTCTGCTTTAGGTCAACTCTGGCAGGAGGAGAGTACATATGTGAAATATTATAATATGGAATATAGTTCAAACCCTCCTCTATGAACATGCACCCTGTAAATATCCAGTCTTATAATTAAAGTGTTAGAGTCGGCTGTGCCTTTTTTGGGGTGTAGGGAGTGAAGAATGGGAATGGGTTGTGAATCAAGGACTTTCTACCAGTCAGATATTTTGCAGTGTGTATAAATGGGAGTCATCTACTGAGATTTCTCAGACAGACATAAGAGAAGATGCACTTATATTCTTGGATAATCAGTTGGCTTTCTCTTCAGCTGGTGGGATATTTTTACTGCGTGAAAGGTGGCATCTCAATTTCCACCTTTCTGAGGTACATGTTTTCCCCAGGTGTGACTTGCCCATAACTTCTTTTTTTTCTTTTAATTATTATTATTGTTATTATTTTGCAGGGAAAGATTTGCCCTGAGCTAACGTCTGTTGCCAATCTTCCTCTTTTTGTTTTTCCTCCCCAAAGCCCTAGTACATAGTTGTATATTCTTGTTGTAAGCTCTTCTAGTTCTTCTATGTTAGCCACCAGCACAGCATGGCTACTGACAGATGGGTGGTGTGGCTCTGCAACTGGGAAGTGAACCCAGGCCGCCGAAGCGGTGAGTGCCGAACTTGAACCACTAGGCCATCAGGGCTGGCTCTGCCCATGACTTCTTAATCTCAGTCCAGGAGTTGGTCAGGAGAGGGGGATATATTTTAAATTACAAACCTTTTTCCTCCTTTCTTATTTGTATGCCATTCACAATTATAATTGATTTTAATAAAATAATATGAATTTTAAACAAATCTTTGACAGATTTTCTAAAACGAGTATATTTTATTGTATGAAAGTATATCTGAATCTTATTGCAGAATGTTTTTCCATGCAGAATATTCCAAAAATGACTGGCCTGGGAGAATTTGGGTTGGGTGCTCCTTCTTCACAATATGGCGGAATATGCCTCAGTTTACTTCCTCTATTATGTGAATTTATACCATTTTCACTTGAAATGAACTTGAAGTACATTGCTTTCTGAGGAAGACAGAGAGACCCAAGTCTTGGCTCTGGAATTCATTCCTCAGGTTGCACAGGAGGAAGAGGAAGAGGAAGGGGTGATGATCTGACCTATAGAACTTAAATTCCTAATAAATTTATTAGCTATTAAATTTGTGAAAAACTTTTGCCAGTTTAAAAATGGTTTAAGCTCAGAGGCAACAAATACAAGGCATAAAATTAAAAAAAAAAATGTTTCACCATCATTTATTCGTTGAATACCTAGTTTCTCACACTTTTTCAACAATAAAAGTTACTTCATTAACTTGTTTTCCTGCAGAATTAGAATCCCCATGTATTTGATAGTGGTCAGATTTCTGCTTTACGTGGGGCCACGGAGTATGAGGACAAGAGGTACTGCACTGGATGTCAGAGATGTGAGCTGTCATCTGTGCCCTGCTACAGCTACCTAACTTGAATTAGATAGCAAAATCCTACGTAGTGACTCAAAGGACCTTTAAAAAACATTGGTTTGGAATAGAAGATCTCAGAGAATTTTTTCGGCTCTGAAATTCTTCCATTGTACTTTTATTTAAACTGACACCTAACATCCGTCTTTTCAAGTGTACATTATGATGGTTCAGAACTGTGTTCTTTGTCTATACCTACATGGAAATTTTCCTAATGACAAAAATAAAACGTTACCTTTTTATGATTAATTTTTATAGTTATGTTGATTTGTTTGGGAATAAATAACCCAACTTGGTATATTAATTTTAGTAGATCTCCCTTCAGTACTCTCTTTGGCTTTGTGCTCACAGTTCTTTAATTATTTCCCAGGAGCCTTTAAGTAAATTGAAAACAAACCAATCTCCTGTGTGTGTGTGTGTGTGTGTATGTTTGTATGTTTTAATTAGCCTACTAATGTTATTTCTTCTTTGTTTCCAGTAATAATAGTCACTAATTTATCTATGTTTTGAACTATTGGCCAATTACTTGGAGGTAGAAAAAAACTAATCCCAATATGGATGTCTAAAATAAATGATTTAAAACAAAGATCAGTAAATCAATGATAAAGAGATGATTTTAGGATTTCTTTTACATAGTCAGCCAGAAGGATCATCAACTGATTTTTAAAAGTTTATGTTTATTTGTGCAAATCTCCAGTGGAAGCACTGTTTCTAATAAGTAATTTTTATTCTTGAATATGGTTCATAAACATCTGAATTTCTGCATAAGTGAATTCTTAAAATGAGAATAAAGAAACAAGCTGAGATTTCATATCTCTGTTTTGTTTAGTGTTAAGCTCTGCTACCATATGCCCCAGTTTCATAATTTTACAGTGGAAAAATAAAATTAAAGCATTAGTTGCCACATTTTTCAATTCACCAAATTCATATTTCATATTAAAGTTCAAAAAAATTATTTAACTCTAGATAGTGAAGGACTTATCAAGATCATGATGAAATCAAGACCCAGAGAATATAAGAAATTTCACTGTGGACAGAGGTAGATATTGGTATAAAGAGAACTAGAAGCCAGTTCTGGCTTCTTACCCAGTATTCTCTCTATGGTACCAATATTTTGTTAAAATAATGGCATCTGCCTTAGAGGAAATAAAGTACGTATCTTTCTAGTCTGTGTAATATGTATGTAAAATCCCACTTTATAACATAAATATGAGGAAGTGATTTTAATAATGTTTTTTCTTCTTTTGTGTCAGATATCCCAAGACATTTGGAAGAGTTCTTATAAATTTGAATTTTTTAATTACAAAATATCCAGCTGGGACTGAGCCATTTTTAGAAATGAGTAATAGAATCGTAGCGTTGGAAAGAATCTCAGGTGGCTGTGAATACTAACTTATCCCTTGGGTGAGGTCATCATTAAAAAGTATGGAAGTTTTTTATATACTATAGGAACTAGTTTCATGCTGGGCCCTAAATTCATTTATCTAACTGTACTGTCCTAAGTGAGTTATTTATTAACTAGTGAGAATAATATGTAAATGCTGTGTTGTAAATTTGATGATCAAAAACTATTTAAAGCAAACAGATAAAGGCAACCTCCAATTTATGTAAATCTATATTTTAAAAGTTTGCTTGGGGGGCCAGCCTGGTGGCATAGTGGTTAAGTTCCCACACTCTGCTTTGGTGGCCCGGGGTTTGCTGGTTGGGATCCCGAGTGTGGACCTACACGCTGCTTATCAAGCCATGCTGTGGTGGTGTCCCACATACAAAATAGAGGAAGATGGGACAGATGTTAGCTCAGGGACAATCTTCCTCAAGCAAAAAAAGGAAGATTGGCAACAGATGTCAGCTCAGAGCCAGTCATCCTCACCAAAGGAAAAAAAAAATTTTGCTTGTAACTCAAAAAGTATTTCCTCACAATACATTAGTTTCCCAGGTAATCCACAAAATCCTGTTTAACCCACAGTGTAATGTGAGAACGATACCATCATACTCATTCTCAATTCTGAATTCCAGGAACACAGCTCCTTTGGTTAAATATCTGTACTCCAGCCTTACCACTTCCTATGCTAGACCGTAGAATAGGATGTATATCGATAATTTCAAAATGGAGAAAGGAAAGAGAACAACAGACCTTAATGGCTCCTAAGAGAAGGGGAGGGGGTCCTAGGAATTGAAAGGATCCTTGGTTAATCATTGCCGGAAGTGAAAATAAGACACATTGGTAAGGACTACCATGCTTTGGAGCTTCTGCAAACTCCAGGCTAGAGTTTGCCATTAGAGATTTGCTCTGGTATGTGTCCGTTATGCAGGAGGCTCTCAAACTCATCATCACTAAATGGGTCAGTTCTGAGACTTTTTGAAGCTTACAAGTCATTAGAAAACTAGCCTCGAAGTGAAACTCCTCATGATCCCAGGTAAATTGCAATAGATTTGATTACTTGGCAGTGAAACTTTTTAATTAAATAAGACAGACAGTTACAGGGTTTTAACTAAATTAGATTTGGGACAATATTTTAAGTGATTTAAATGAAGATTGGTATCTTTTTTTAAGTATAGAAATCTTCCAGTAACAGAATTTCCCATATCTGTCAATGAGTATAAAATTATGCTTGGCTTGAATTTTATTTGCATTTTTCCCTGACCATTTTCTTGTGGAAATTTTAATGAGCAGTGAAATGACCAAAAACTGGACAGCCAAGGGGAAGAAAATAAAGATAATCTAAAACATACTTAATTATCCTCAGTATAATAAAAACTTGACTGTAATAGAGATAATACAAGAACATTCAGATTATCTAAAAACATTTTAAAGTGGCCTTCGACTGTTAGGAGAGTAGATATGCCACTATCTATTGTATCTTTAAGATGATCTTTCTCATATATATAAAAATAAGCATTTATTATGTGTGTCTTATTATAAATTAAGTAGATTACTTATAAAAATGAATACTTCTTAAGAAATAAAAATGTAATTGAGATAATCATAAATGAATAGATCATTTAAGCAGTATTCCTTATGATATCACAGGGCATCATATGTCTTATTTACCCGTTTTCTTAAAAATTATGTTTAGAAGTCCACTTGTATTTTAAAACTTCATTAAATCATTATTGTAACCAGATGTGATTGATAGTCACATTTCATTTTAGTGAAACACATTTCTCTAGACTCCCCCTCTCAATCACTACGACCAATTAAACTTGCTCTAAAAGTTAAAAGAGTAGTTTATTTTAATTACTAAGAATACCCAGGTGGGGATGAGGGTAAGGGGGTGCATTTCTTGAGTGGACTTTTTAATTTTAGAAATTTCAAGAGATTTTCTGCCTTGTGAGTAAATTATAGAGTAGGCTTAAACCTAGTTCTCCATTCTTTCCAGCACTTTGAACTTTTTCTATTATTCTGCCTAAATGTAACTGTAATTGCCTTTTTCTGATGCTAAAGTTTCTATATTTGTTTCCTATTTTTTTCTTGGTTAGACTAGCAATCAGTCTCTATGTTACATATTTTTTTCAAACCTTATCTCCTTAATTTATTATTCTTTTCTTTTTTTCTCTTTTCTAATTAGTAACGTGTGCTCTAATTTAATTAATCTCCCTTTGATTGTTTTCCTTTGACATAATTAAGGCTATTAATACGTAGCTGAATACAGCTTTGTCTCCATTCCATGTGTGGGTATCCATTTTTAAATCATTATTCTGTGTGTATTTTGTGATTGCAAGTTATATTTTTCTAGGTTTAATTCATTGAAATCAAATAATGTGACTTGAAGAATGTTAGCTTTTTAAGAATTTCTTGAGATTTTCTTTGCATTTTTTACAGTAGTCTTCAAACTTTTTGCTTACATTCTCACTTAAAGAATTTTGGTAAACCAAATACCCCTCATACATTCTTAGTTAAAATCTAATGTTTTTCATCAAAGTAAAAATAGTTGCAAAGGATTTTCAATATATGACAAATATTGACATTTTGAATAAAACTGTTAGATCACAATTTTTAAATGTCTATTAATAATAATAAATCAATAATAAATGTCCTAGCAATTTTATGCTCACCATCATTTATTTACAAGTAAATTAAGAAATTCTTTGACAGTTGAATATTTTAAATTATTTCATGTTCTCTTTGAGACTTGTATTTTCATTCCATTTTCCCTAGAGTGTTTTATTTTAATGCAATTTAGTTTTATTCTTGAAAGTCTTTTATTTGATGAAAATTTAAATTTAGAAAATTTCCTATGGCCACAAGGTTCTAAGAACTGGAACAGAATTTCCGCTTTGAGTTAATATAATCCGTACACACTTGATCCAAAAACAAATATGCATGTTCTAATAAAAATTATTGATCATAAAAAATAAAATTCGATTGGAAATGTATTTCTTAATGAAATGGAGTGGTAAGTGTTGTAATGCCCTCTTTTACTGGGGAATAGTTTAATTGTTCATTGTTCTTTGGTTTGCTGCCCTAGTGTGTTTATGTTGGGGCATTGCCCCATGGTAAGTTTTTGGATAGTTTTCTTTCTTTGTTAGAGTGAAAGTAAGAAAGAAAGATCTCTTCTACAGGTACCTCTTCAGGCAAATCAATATTAAGGCCTGAAATTCACTCTTTTGCAACTATTCGGGCACACATACCCCTTAGAAGGGTTTTCCTTACTCTCAGCATTATAGATAGCACAACTTGAAGACCACTTGTTGAATATATAATACATTGTTATGACTGATCATGAGTATTTCTTAAAGAATATATTCTTTAAGTAGGTATCAGCATTTGCTTTGTATCTGTTAAGCCAAACTCAAAATTTGTTAATTATTTAGATGACTAAGTATAATTCAACTGGGGCACTGTTTAGCATTGTGGATAGGTTTTAGGATACCTACTGTTCCTGACTCTTGCTTTTAGACACTAAAAAGACTTGGTGGCAATCCGGACACCTGCCCCTCCTCACACCCCATTTCCAAACATTCTCAGGCAAATAGGACTGTCCCTGATTGAGAATCACTGATTTGACATCCCCAACATCTTTTTTAAGCCTGTTGGCTTTTTTATGTATTTGAAAGACCTGTTATTATTATTATTTTTTTTTAAATAATTTTATTTATTTATTTTTCCCCCAAAAGCCCCAGTAGATAGTTGTATGTCATAGCTGCACATCCTTCTAGTTGCTGTACGTGGGACATGACCTCAGCATGGCCGGAGAAGCGGTGCGTCGGTGCGCGCCTGGGATCCGAACCTGGGCCGCCAGCAGCGGAGCGCATGCACTTAACCGCTAAGCCACAGGGCCGGCCCAGAAAGACCTGTTATTAAAGTCTTCCACTGTTGTTTTGTTTCTTTTCATTTTTTAATGAGTTTCTTACCATTTTGCTTTGTTTGGTACGTAGAGTTCATGCCTACTCTGTCTTCATTGTCTATTGCATCCTTAATAGATCCTTTTTTATCCAAATCAATACTTTTTCATGTCATAGATACTACTTTACCTGATACTAATATGGTATCCCCTGCTTTCTTTTTTTTTTTTTTTTTTTTTTGTGAGGAGATCAGCCCTGAGCTAACATCCGCCAATCCTCCTCTTTTTTTGCTGAGGAAGACGGCCCTGGGCTAACATCGGTGCCTATCTTCCTCCACTTTATATGGGACGCCGCCACAGCATGGCTTACCAAGCAGTACTTCGGTGCGCGCCCGGGATCCGAACCAGCGAACCCCGGGCCGCCGCAGCAGAGCGCGCGCACTTAACCGCTTGCGCCACCGGGCCGGCCCCTCCCCTGCTTTCTTTTTAATTGAACTTTCTTGGTTTATCCTATGGCTTTATGTTTACCCTTCACATGGTAGCTGCTCCCCAACACTGTTGGTCCTCATGTGCAGAATGGGTTGCAAGTCACATTGTCCCATTTCTCCCAGATCTTCCCCCATCTACACACCTCAGTTCTTCACAAGAGGTGGTGTTAGCTGTGTTTCATCAGCATTTCCCTTATATAAGTCCTCTGGCTCTGCAGAGGTTTCTCAGGATGAGCAGTGCAAATTCATTGGATGTATCTTCCTTCTAACTGGTCACAGCTCCAGTGAATCTAGCTGAAATTCCTACCCTGTTTTTATAATGTGATGGGCTCCTTCAGTGCTAGTTTATTGCCTGATTTTATATCCTTCAGTCATTTCAGTTGTTTACTGGGGGAGAGAGAGGAAGGGGAGACTGTTAGATCCCTGTGCTTAAGTTATCATCTTATTCAAAAGTTAATTTTTAAAAAAATTCTATTCTTTTAAAAATATATAAGTGATTTTCAAATTATGTAAATACAAAATCCTGGACCATGGGATGGAGAATGAGTTTACTATTTATGTATATTACTTATTTAATACTAGTCCTTTATTTGCTCGAGTTTTATGGAAGTTTAAACGTTCAATAAAATTACTTGACGGAAGTTTTAGAGAGAAAATATATTTATGATAGAGGATATATTTTTGTTTAACCTTAGACTGAAATGCCGTACTACCAGAGAAAATGTAGAAGGTATTTTGCAGTTCTTGAAAGATTGATACTTGAGTGGCTTATGTCATTAGAAACCCTAACATCTTTTCTACATCCATATGCATAGTTCTTTATTCTGTTCATAAATTTAACTTGTGTAAATGACAAGTAGTAGCAAGCCCACACTTGGGGATTTCATCTTCACTGACTAATTCATCAGACGTTTCACCTTTCTGTAGTCACAGATGGTTTTAATATCTGTCTCTATTGAACAGTCACTCAGATGTGTCCATCTCCATCTTTATTGGATAAATAATATTTCAGTATCTCTCAAGTGACTATGATAATTGGATTCCAAAAGAGAATTCAAGCTTTGTAGGTATTGTCCTATTCAGAATTTGCACTCTATGTTCCTGTCTCTCTTGTACATTTACATATATTCCTGCTTAAGTGGAATACACGGGATGGTACCATTTTGTGTAAATTACTTAGAATAGCTTTTGTGGGGAAGCCCTGAGTGTAACCTCTTTGCTATCTAAAAATGGCATTTACCATTCCAAAATAAGTCCCTGGTGGTATTACTTGCTTCATTCCAAAGTGACCTACACTTGATTAAGTGAAGTCTCATTTCATAGCTGTAACTCCTTAGAGATTTTTAGTGGGTGTTTAAAATGAATGCTTTTATCTAAAGCCATTTTAGTTTTCACTGAACCTTTATTTTTTTCCCTATTTTCAGATTTAGAAAACAGGTTTATTTCTTTTTTCAGTTTCCTGTTAGTAAAAACAAATAGGTGATTTGGCAGTGGTTCGCGTGTCTGATAAGTTTAAGTATTTGGGCTTGGTGAACAGAAAAAACTGATGAAGAAATAAAGTTTTTAAGACTAGCTTGCTGATTTCCTTGATGCTGGAGGAATGTAAGTTCTTCACATTAAATTTTTTTTAAGAGTTAGAAAATGTTGATTTTTAAAGTGAAGAGTGGCACAAAACTTCAGCAGCCCATTGTATTCTTTCAGGATTTATAAACTATGCACTTGTGGGTGTGTGTGTGTGTGTTTTTGTGTATATACACACATATATTAAATATATGTAAATACATATGAATATATGTTTATATACACATATATATGTATTTAATTTCTTAAGTTTTTATTGTGCTAATTTATTAATTTACTAATTACTCCAAATTTACTCATGCTTTCTTTAAGTAGCTCCAAATCGGCTGCAGAATTGTGCTTTTAGGTCTGGCAGTGAAGCACAACAATACTTCCCAGGATGGAGTATGTGGTCTTGAAGACAAGATGTTTTAAATGTTAGGAGAATATGTTACCTATAGGAGAATTTGAGGAAGACCAGCCATCCCATTGTCTCACAGTCGGTCATTACTGGCAGTGGTTCTGACGCTAGCTTGAATCTTCAGAAAGGCTACTAATGCCCACTTCTTAAAGTTTGGGCTGTTTCAGATAGACGCTATTTCTAAAAGCACATTTCTTCAGATATCACATTTATGAGTTCATGCGTTTCCTTGGTGTAAGATTTAGAGGAAAATATATTAGCAGAATTTATTACGTATCTTTTTATTTTTTTACTTTTTTTATTATGAGGTACACTGAATATCTGTGAGGTCAAGAAAACCAGTTGCGTGATAGTTTGAGCACTTTTCTTCGTTACTCTGAAATTCTTTTCAAATTTGGTATATACTAGTGAACTTAGGGTTGAAACTAAATTATTTTGTCAAAATTTGTATAAAGAGAGAGCAAAATTGTCCTTGATGTATCTTTGCTCTTTCAGCTACTCATTCTTTTTTTTTTTTTTTGGACTTTTAACATTAATTAATTAATTTATTTATTTTGTGTGTGTGTGTGTGTGTGTGTGTGTGTGAGGAAGATTGGCTCTGAGCTAACATCCATGCCAGTCCTCCTCTTTTTGCTGAGGAAGATTGGCTCTGAGCTAAAATCTGTGCCCATCTTCCTCTATTTTGTATATGGGATGCCACCACAGCATGGCTTGACAAGCGATGCATTGGTCCTCGCCCGGGATTTGAACCTCCGAAACCCGGGCCTTTGAAGCAGAGCGCACAAACTTAACTGCTGTACCACTGGGCTGGCCCCCAGCTAGTTGTTCTTAATTTCGTTTCCTTTCATTAGTCTTTCTTTGCTGTCTGGATTTGATTGACAACTGATTTCTAATATTTCTTCTGAAAGACTAATTGTAGATAAGTTAGTTGTTAAAGAGCTGTATTGTCTTAGTTTCTTAATTCTGGCAAACTTCTTAGAAAATTTGCGACCAGAAAATAATCTGTTCTTTTGAAAACAGTCTTGTTCCATTTCTGAACATGTGTTGGCATTCAGTTGGAGTGACTCTGTGTTAAACTGCTCAGAAAGTTCTCCACACCAGGGGACAGCTGCTCTCTGGAGCAAAATGGAGATGAGACAAATATTTCTGTGAGATATTTTTTACTTCAGATATTAATTTCGAGGATTGTGCCATAGTTAGTATTCTTTAAAAAAATTTTTAGTAGTGTCCTTGTCTGCTGTATTTATTGGTAGAATTGCTAAAGGCGGTGCTTTTAAATGTTCTTTTTCATTCAGAATCTTCCATTTGATGAAAACCTTGAGACATTTTGCATGGTTGAACCTTTGAAATGACTAGATCGCTGTATAAGGATTGTGCCACCGTGTGTGTAGAAGGAGCCTAGTGAACGACTGTTTTATGTCTTTGGGCCCACAAGGAACTGTGAAGACGCTTTTCTTCCACGTTTTGACGTAATCAGCCTTCAACATTTATTGAGATCCCTAGAAAGAAGAGCCTGGTAGCGTGGTTTGCAGCCACTGCTTACACTGTGTAAAAACAAATAAAAATAACCAAGCCCACAGTTTATTTTGTATGGTCGCAGAGTTGCTAACAGTTTGAAACCGAAAGAAAGGGACCTGGATGAGGCCTTTCCTACCTGCCTCTTGTATCGCTCCTGCAATAGCTTTTCTGTGAACGTTTTTCATTTTGTTGTGTTTTTTTTTCCTTTTTTGAGTCTTTTCTCCTTTGCATTCTGTGATTTTCCTCTAAGACAAGTTATGAAAATAAACTATGTACATTTCTAAGATTACACTTTTTTTAATATAACAAAGCTATTTAATAAATTTTATATCTGAGAAACAAAAGATCACAATTCATCTACTAGTTTATTTTTCACTACCTATTTTCAATAACCATAAATTAAATAAAGTATTTTATGTCTGTCCAAAATCCTTATTTCTGATTATGGAAAATGAATATTGAAAAAGAAAGCAAAAAATAGTGAATACAATTATGCAGATGCTCTGGAAAATACTTGGAGAGGACTGATTTGGTAAAAAATAGAGCAAAGGTTAATTTAGTTTGAAATTATATATACTTTTATATTATACCAATTGTAAATTTTATACATGGTAATAACTGTTTCTAAAAATTTACTTTGTAAAATGTCTTTCATGAACAGATCTGAATATTAATTTAGTTTACTTGGTTCTGTCGAATTTAAATACCTTTACATTTTTATTTGTTTAGAATTTGGAATTTTAGAGAATATTAAAAATAATTTTCATAAGCTTGCCTCTATGGTCTAAGAATAACCAGTCTCCTAAAATTAAAGAATTAGTCAGATATTCTCTAATGTCACATAGAAAACATTTACGGAATTTTTAATTTTTTGATTAGCTATTTTAGTGCCATTTAAACACTGGCTGTATGTAATGGTTTATGTACAATGTTGTGCTATTATTCATGCTGTTCATGTAGTTCTTACAATTTTTTTAGCAAATAAAATTCGACTTTCCTATATAGTTTTTGTTTAATAATTAATCTCTTGAAAAGAAGTATGACATATGGCATAAAATTTTACTGTTCCATTTTGCAAGATCTTTTGATAGCCCCCATCGTGTGCCTTCCTAATCATAGGCTGTCAACTTCATACAGTGACTTGACTCTTTGCCACTAGAGGGCAGTAAAAAAATTGATGTTAATAAACGTCATTGTAGCATTTTTTTTAAGCTTTTGTACATTGTTCTAGACTGTCAACCCTAAAAAGTTTGTCTAGAGCTCTGCTTTTCAACTGGAAAGGAAGTACCCAAACCTGAGTAAAATTTATCTGCATATCTTCATAGATTGTAATTTAAAATCTTCCCTTTTTGTTAGTGGTAGTAAGTTAGTTAGGATTCTAGGCAAAATGTTATTTAATCATGCAGATTTTCTAGAAATTCATGATTTAAAATACTCTTTTTGTTTTATTAACGTTGAGGTTTATTTTAGGATTTGAAAACCTTTATAGTTGATGGTTGGTGACTAAATTTTTTTGGATAGATTCTTATTTGGCACATTTTATTTACTAGCATATTTTACTTGAAGGAATATTTGTCTGATAAAATGTTTTTCAATTTTATTGGAAATTGGAGCCAGAAAGTAAAAGGTTCAGTAAGTAAAATAAGTTGGAGCCCAATATTTATCCATATTTTTCAATAACTTAATAAGTAAGTGTTCAGTTTAGTTTCTTGTTGGACACGAAAATGTACTTTTAGCTTTAAAGGCTAAAAGTCACTGTAATTTTGACTGTTACTGCTTTCTAATTCAGAAGTGGATAGAATTACTAAGTAATGGAAATGTTAAAATTCTCCAATGGTACTATACATATTTATGATTCATTTAGTCCTATGATGAAATAAATACCAAAGACCACTTTTAGGGATTAATCAGCCTAGGCTTTTATATTACTTTAACTTACCTTCCTATTTATTTTATTTTTATATATTTAAATTCATTAGTTTGAATGTTATAAATATATTTATCAAAGTCAGCCCATCATCCCCAGAACAATACAGCCTAAACTCAGGCTTATGAATACTTAATTACTAAATTTAGAAGTGTTAGTGTCTTGTTAAAAAGGCAAAGCTTGTGATATTGAATGTGCAATTTTGAAGAAATGAGGAATGCCATTTGTTTTTATTAAGCTGGGATTTGAATGTTTGAAGAAAGCATTGAGGGAGGCATTTGTTTAGAAATTGAGGTAATAATCTTCATTTGTAGTGTTGAAAATATTATTTTTACAATACTCTCATCCTGTATAAATAAACACAGGAGTCCATGCTTGAAAGAACTAGGTTTACTTTATGTGTCTACTGATAAATTATTTTTTGTCATTTTTCATTCTATGGAGAATTCTACCTAACTTCAAAATTAGAAGTAAACGTTTTTGATCTGTAAATGAGGTATCACTTTTTTGTGATAGAAATACCAATATGTTGATTTAAGATTTCGAATATGTAAGAAACTGTTTTATGATGCTATTGATATTAATTCTTTAAAGATAAGTAAATGGATGGAATTATAAAAAGTCTTTTCCCCTGAATTTTGCCTGCACATTTAGAAACTAAATATAAAGAGAGAGGATAAAAGCAAAGAATAGTGATTTTTTTAATGGAATCTGCAGTCCACTCCTCTTTGGATATGATTGATAGCAACAGGAAGTATTTCAATATGTTTTCAAAAATTGTATCAGCAATTATTCTGTTTTGAGAAGTTATGCTCTGTATTATTGCAGAATCTTTAAAGTGGTTTTCAAGGCATCACATTTTTTTCTCTCCAAGCCTTGTAGAAGATTCACTTATTTTGCTCATGCTAAGCTTCTTTGTGCAATTGGTACTAAAAATAAAACAAAAGCCATTAGTAACGTAATTTAACAAATACAATCTTAGGTGGAGTCCAGAGTTTTACAGTAATTTGACAACACATCCTAAGTTTGACTTTCCCAGTCTCTCAAAGTAAAGCTTTTCACAACGGAAGCTGTAGGAAGCCGCTGGCACAGTTCTTTGCTAAAATTTCCTGGAAATACAGCGGGCCAGTTTCCTAATGGTATTTTTCAAAATTATAATTTCCTTTCTGCTCAAGTGTGAAAGAAGCATTTTTGAAATACAGTTTTTGAGTTTATTTGCAAACCTTAAGTAACTAATATAGTAACAAACTTGCTTTAAAAATATATAATTTTTAATTTAAAAGACTGCATCAATGAAGATGAAAAGTGAAAATTTGGGTTCTAGTTGTATTTGGAAATTTGTATCTTTGAAAACATTAGTAAACTATTTAATGAACAATTAGTTGTGTCATTTTTGTTTTTTCTTTTACATTTTTGAAAAGTCAAACACTTAACTATTTTGTGAAATTTTCTTAGGTTTCTTATTTTAACTCTGGATTTGTGTAGTGGATTTTCAGAAGCAAAATGAATTCTTGTGCAGTGACTAAAGTGTGATTTTAATATGTCAAATCTCAACTGACATCTTTTTAGGTAATTATTTCAGGAAAGGGAGAATTGGGTATTCAGGGAGTGATTTTGAGATGTATACTGAGTCATTTTACTGATTTTGAGTGATTTTGCATCATTTTACTATCTACTTGTGTAGATAGAGTATTTCCTTTTCTTTCTATTAAATATTAGTCTTTTTGAGGAGTATTTTGTGTTTGTTTTAATAGAATCACCTTTAAGAATTATCTATTTCCTGGACTTTGAGTTGAGAAATTTTATTTCGTCAAAGTAAATAATTGAGTATTTGTTAACACAAACTCTGAAAAATAGTTCAAAGAGAGACTAAGATCTTCTGAATCAAGATTAAAGTGTAGTTTTAAATAAAGAGACTGAAAAAATATTTTCAGAGGGAGGCTAAGATTTTCTAAGTCAAGTTTTAGATGTAACAAAATAAGGAGACAAAAAATCATGATATAAACCTAAAATTTAAATAGCTTTTCTTTGTCTTGCACTTTTTAACAATAAAAAGTTAAAAGGTTCTTCTCTCCTTCACCTTGGCTCTTCTGACATTCTTATACGATAAGTGTTGCTCAGGTTTGTTTTTTGTAGTCTTTAAACAAATTTTTGTGCTAAAGATTCATTATCCTGGGTAAATCCTCAACTTTGTACTTATGTTGAATATTTTTTAAATGATAGTTTATTCTATCATTATAATTTATTTCTAACAATAGAATTATAATTTATTTCTAACAATAATTGAATGATTTTTTAATTTTATATCAAAATTTAAGAAGTGATATTTTCTTTTGTTGTTCATTCTCTCCTCTCCTTGGTTACTTTGATGAGAGGAAAAACACCAAAGAAGCAAATTTCTCTTGGACAGTGCACAATATTTTAGTAAATGCAGATACTGTATCTTAATGAAATAATTTCAAAATGCAGTGTGAATTAAATTTACACTTTAGTATTCATCTATTAACTTAAAAGAAAAGCCATCATTTGTAAACTAAATTTTATTAAATATTACACTTGAACTACTAGACTATATCTATAGAATATATCTGTAACTTATCAAAAATAATATAAATTAGATAGTTTTCGTTTGGACATGTGGTAGAACACTCATTGAAAAATTGGTTGGGGAGGACAGTTGTTGCTTTACTATACATACACGTTTTTTGGTAACAATAATGATTTTGAGTTTATGACTCCTTTCAAAATAGTGATAAAGTAAACTCCATTATTAATATGCTGAAGTCCATATTGTAGATTTATTATGTACTCACATGAACATAATAATACAGATTGATTTTATTTTTCTTCCACTAACGTGGATGGAATAAAAGGTGAAGTTACCACCACTAGCTGTGATTTTTTTTAAAAATATTACTCTTAGGTCTAATCCTGCAAATATTATTTTTGAAATATTAATATGATTAAATCTTGGCATTGCAGAACAGAGTCCTTGCTATGTTCTAGATTAGAATAAAAGAAAATAAAGAGTCTTTCTTTTTTTAACCTGTTGCAATTTTAGTATGATTTTCATTGCTGGCCTGTGAAAATATCTACATATAGGCCATTATCTTGTACGTGGCAGGCTAGCATTGCCTCTGAGAGATCTGCATTATTTGAGAAGTGGATATTCATGTCAGTTCCTTTCAGAAACCACAAGTAGCTATTACACAGGAATATGATCTATTTTTATGGTCTTCTCCCATAGGATGCCTTCTTTGTCACATTACAGTGTACTTAAAAGAGGTCATTATATTGAAATAAAAAGACTCCAAGGAAGCAGATACTAGTGTATATCTTCAGTATAGGAATCACATTAGGATTTTAGGTTCATCTCTAACGGCAATACTTTTGGATTTGTTTTAGCTTTCTACATGTCACATACTTAAAGTTTTCATTGAAACTAAGACTATCCAAATTCTTATATTATTTTAGGAACACACAGGAAAAAAAGGTACTTTTTTGTTCTTTAGGTAACTTTTTCTTTATAAATGAGCATATCACTATAATTTCGTATTCAAGCTTTAAGGCAGGACTCGTTAATGTGTGGTATCTGTGTAGTCCCCCAAATACAAAACTGTATACTTGCTTTATCTAGTGATGACAATTTTAAGTGGAATAATAGCTTTGTGGTTATCTCCATGCAGCATTAGAAATATGTCTTTAGTGGAGGAAGATGGGCACGGATGTTAGCCCAGGCCCAGTCTTCCTCAGCAAAAAGAGGAGGATTAGCATCAGATGTTAGCTCAGGGCTGATCTTCCTCACAAAAATTAAATAAATTAATTAATAAAATTAAATTTAAAAAAAGTTAAAAAAAAAAGAAATATGTCTTTGCAGTAGAAATAGTAGATGGTAGGAATAAATAGTATATGTGTACTGTAGTGTGTGTGTGTGTGTGTCTGTGTGTCTGTAACAGTAAAATTTTCCAGAGCCCTTATTTAATACCACCGTCTTAAACCATATTGAAGGGCAGGTGCAAACCAGCTACTTGATGTTAGTTTGTAGCCAAATATATAAGAAGATAAACATAAGTGATCAAGTAACTTAGTTTCCTTGATATTAGGGCCCTTTAGACCCCAGTTCTCAGGGTGGTGATCTGACCATTGTTTCTAGAAATTAGAGACAGAAGTACCAATAACAAAAGGAGCAGTGTTATGTGCCCTACTCAGTGATATCCCATATACCTGGACAATGAGGTATACCTGGAAAGGCACAGCAATATAAAATGATTGTCAGTGTATCCATTAGTATGCCTGTTAAGAACTTCATGAGAGTTGGGGCCATCCTTGTCTTGCTAACAGTTTGCTTCTGGCATTTAGCACAATGCCTGACGTATAGTAGAAGATAAGTGATGACAACGGGAAACATTACGTGCCAGGTACTGTTCTAAGGACTCTGCATAGATTAATATATTTAATCCTTACATCAACCCTATAAAATAGGTACTGCTTTCATCACCTATTTTGCAGGAGACTGAAGTACAAAGAGATTAAGTAACTAGTTTAGGGTCGCACAGCTAGTCAGTTGTGGGGCTGGAATTTGAACCCAGGCTGTGTGGTTTAAGGCTTTATGCTCTTCATCATTACCCTACTGCTTCTCGTACTGATGGAGTGAACCATTTCCACAGAGGTTTAAAGGCTTTCTTTACTTGTTTTCTCTTCACAACTGATAAAATGGTGACAATATTTTAGCTTATTTTTTCCCCACATGGTTATTTTTCATGCAGAGAGAGAATGAAAGAAAATTCCAAAAGTTAGTTGGTATAAACTGCCCTTTGAATAGGATTCATTTTAACTGATTGTGTACCTACATATGAGAATGTTTGTTAAAATTTTATAAATCATGAAGATTTAGGAAATATCAATTTTTTTAAAGGAAATAATAATGATAAAATCTATCATGTATCATTTCTGGATTTGGTAGCCATTTTAAAATGTATTAAAATATTTGCAAATTGCTCCTTATTAGAGTTATAGATAACTGTGTGGTTTACCGTTAGTGAGTGATCTTGAAAGGTACTAGAGTTTGTATTATCTTTGAACTATTTATTTAAAAAATTACAAGACAATATTAACTTTTTAAATTCAGTACAGTTGATAATCAGTTATTATCATTTCATATATAGTGATAAATTCAGTTATCTAACTGCCACAAATATCCCATTTTAAGCCATAAATTAGGAGTTTATGTTTTGTTTTCACTTAGATAAATAATACCTTTATTTTAGATACTCTGTTTTTTCATAGTTTTTTATGTTAATAATTCAAATACTTTTGAAAACATATTTTATTTTACATGTGCTGTAATAATGGTATAACTATGTTCCTTTCAGACTCAGAAAAAATTTTGGTATAGTGTGTAATTCAGTATTTTCTGATAATGCATATGCAAATGACTTTTATAACATTGTCTACATGTATATTTTTAGCAGCAGTGTAAGTGTACATAACATTTTTTCCTTAATTACAAATGTATCACCAAAACTACTAATATTGGACTTGTGTGAGGTATTTCTTAATGCTTCATTTGTACTCTAAACAGTATTAACTGGTTAATTTTAAAAATGAAAGTGATAGAGGCTCCTTTGTCTAATGGCAACTTTATGGAAATGAACACTTCAGATGATTTCACAAATTATTTTTCTTCATAGCTCAAAACAAAAAGTATCATGTATAAATCCAGCAAATCTATCCAATGACACACAATCCCACCCAGTTTCAGTCCTGACCAAGCAATCAGTAAGTTTGATCAAGTTAACTATAAAGAAATATTTCACAAGAATCTCACTAAAGTTTTCAATATTTGATAATTGGCTCTAGAGGTAAACAGTGAACCTAGAGGCCAAAAAGTGAGATGTAATTTGGTGTGACTTATCTTTTTGGTTTTCTGGAAGTAAATTTAACAACAGTATTTTAGTATATTAAGTATATATTGAGTAACTGTTGGTGTTGGGTACTGTGTGAGCCACTGGGATATATTGTGAGGAAGACAAAGTTCCTGTTCTCAAGGAACAGGAACATCTGTCCATAAATATAGACAAGTAAATGGGAAATTTTTTAGTGACACAAGTTATGACAGTATTGAATACAGGATTCAGTGGGAACACAGATGGTGGGTGCCTAACCTGCCTTAGAGGACTCCACAGAGACTGGCTGGAGGAAATCCCATTTAAGCTGAGACCTAGGCAATGAAGAGAAGTTAGGGGTGAGGGTGCGTGTGTGGTGTGGGTTTCCTGGAAGAAATAGCGTGTGCAAAGCAGAGCCTGGAGAGAGTGCGGGGGAATTGCACGTAGATTGAAATCGTTAGAGTTCAGGGTGTGAAAGGAGAATGACCAGAGATGAGGCCAGAGAGATAGCAAGGCTGATCGTAAAGGCCCTTGTAAGCCAAACTGAGATGTGTGGACTTGATCTTGAGGCTGATGGAAAGCCATTGAAGGATTTTTAAGCAGCCATTTAAGGCTTTTTAAAACCATTTTTAATAAACTTTTAAGACTAAATTTAAGAAAGAACAATGTTGTATTTGTTATGTTTCATTCTTGAGAATCATTTTTTTTTTTGTGAGACATCCCTATAGGAAACATTAGCTGCTGTAATAAACTCTAGAATTAGAGGGGAGCATGGAACTATATTAACAGGCTGGGTGCTGCATCCTTAAGACACTTCCATTCTAGGAAGGAGGAGCATGAAATTTTTGGTTCACAGCTACCAGTTGCGGATACAAGTGACGTAAAGTAGTTAATACAGTTCTTACACAAGGAACAGCTACTCTCAAAGAATTAGGGTGATCAAAGTAAATCAACAGCAATCTTAGTAATAAAAATTTTAGGTAGGGTCTAGGATCACAAAAGCCACTGAAAAAACAGGGTGATAGAAGAACTCCCATACGCCACACTGTTGTTTCAGAAGAGCCCAAAGAGTTTCAGCTGGACCGTGTCCTCCCTTCTCAGCCAAGTGCACCAGGGTGGTCCAGCTGAGTTCCAGGCTTGTCTTATTATAAAGGGCTAACCTTCATGCAGATAGCTCTCAACGTACACCACCCTGTCCTCAACAAAACTGAAATTCCTAAAATTGTTTCAAGGCAAATCTAGTCCCTTGAGGTCTTCCAGATGGTGGTAGTTAGTTAACCTAGGGAGAGATCCAGTTCCAGGCAAAACAAAACAAAAGAAAAATGTATTCCAGGATCAGGCACATGCCCTCTGTCTTCTTATTCTTTCTCTCTGTAATTTATCTGGTGCCCACCTCACCCTGTATCGTCACTCTGTTTTTTTTTTTTTTTTTTAAAGATTTTATTTATTTATTTTTTCCCCCAAAGCCCCAGCAGATAGTTGTATGTCATAGCTGCACATCCTTCTAGTTGCTGTATGTGGGACGCGGCCTCAGCACGGTCGGAGAAGCGGTGCGTCGGTGCACGCCCGGGATCCGAACCCGGGCCGCCAGCAGCGGAGCGCGTGCACTTAACCGCTAAGCCACCCGGCCGGCCCCGTCACTCTGTTTTGAATGTCAGCAGTGTTAAAGGAAATCCACAGTGGACATTTCCTTTAACTTCCTAATTCCTGCACGTGGTTTCTTGAATTTGAAGAATCACTGGGGTGTGGGATATGATGTAGAAGAGAAATAGCCATAGAAAGCCCTTTTTATGGCTGCTGCAAACCAGTGTCATAATATAATTGTGTGTTCTTCTCATTTGATGCCAGTGTCTTTAGTGAAAGCCCCTAATAAGATGTAAAATGCCTTTTAATTGTAAGTGGTGGTTATTATTGTTATTATTTTGTGTGTTTATCTCTTTATCTTTTTTCTTTGAATTACTATAGATAATGGTTTAACTGTATTTAACTATCATGTATCAAGGTTGTGCAGTTTAAAAACTATAATTTTTGAGAGAGAATAATATGCAGAGTAATTTCATTTTCATAATACGAAATAATGTACATTAGGTATGGGCAACATAATTAATAGAGATTCTGGTTTTATTATTTGGGCTCTTAATATACTCATTAAATATGCCACTGGAAAAAAAATTTGATTAGCCAGTGCAATTTAATAAGTGCCCCTTTTATGCTAAGCATACTGGCTAGACATGCATGTTTTATAAAATGTAAAATAAGATTTTTCTCAGCCCGTAAGGAGTTACTATGGGTAACATACCTATATACTCTAGTAAAGACTTGAGATATTTTTAAAATGAGACCTAAGTGAGGTTCAAGGGATTTATTCAGACATTATTCTGAGGTTGTAAAAGTTGCACATAGTAGATGTTCCATAAACTTTTAGCAAATACAGTGATGTAATTTATTGTAGTGCAAACAGAGCCTTTACATTGTTGGGCAAAATGTAGCAGGAGTTCTCGAATATAGTAGATTGCAATTAGAGATTACGTATGGCAGTGATGTGTTTTAAGCAAGGGCTTGAAGTGGGTGGAGATGAAGTTTTGTACAGATGATGAGGAAGTGAGTGTTTTTTGGATAAGATGGCAAAAGCAAGGACATAAAAACAGTAATGATTAATTGTCTCCAGGTGATGGCAAACAGACCTGAAATACATATGGATAGTGATGGGAGAGAATATATTGACAAGTACAAAGAAATGGGGTTTATGACTTAAAGAGGTCATTGTTGAAAAAATTTGGTTTGGGAAACCAGAGTTAGGTAGACAGAAGAGGAGTCTAGGCTTGAGGTCATTAGAACAGTGGCTGTCCAAATTGAAGAGGGTTCTAAAAAATACTGACAAGTGGGCCGGCCCAGTGGCGAAGTGGTTAAGTTCGTGTGCTCTGCTTCAGTGACCCAGGGTTTGCAGATTTGCATCCCTGGCATGGACCTACGCACCGCTTATCAAGCCATGCTATGGCAGATGTCTCACATATAAAATAGAGGAAGATGGGCACAGCTGTTAGCTCAGGGCCAGTCTTCCTCAGGAAAAAGAGGAGGATTGGCAACAGATGTTAGCACAGGGCTAATCTCCCTCACCCAAAAAAAAGAAAAACAATTGACAAGAGAAAGCAAAGTGGCATGATTTAGTGATGTGTTTAATTTCCATGATGAAAATGGGAGTTTTTTTTAGATAGCATCCCTGAAGAAGATGGAGTGAGTAATTATAGCGAGGAATAGAGCTTCAATTTTATGAATTGGTAAGTTATCTAAATAAATTTATTCTGTATACAAATAGAGACAATGCTAGAGAGCATGGCCAAGTCTGGGGATGTCAATTATATGTTATTCTTATATTTCATAGAGGAAGTCGTATGAGGAGTCAAACCAAGAAAACAAAGGAAGTAAATCATAAATTCAAGGGGAAGTGAGAAATAGGCAGTTAATGAATACCAGGGAAAGAAGTCAGAGATGAGAGAGGATAGCTGGAACAGTCCAATGTTATAGGATACTAAGATAGAAACCATTTCAAGAGGAAGGTTTTTGTTTTAATGGAAGCATCTAAAAAGGAGACTATATGAAGGAAGATATGTAATCTGTAATGTAATTACATGTGTATATGAAACCAGAAAGTATTAATAATTTAAAACTTCCAGAAGAATGCTAGAGACAGAAGTCTGGGTCGGGGGAGCGGAGTGAGGGGAGGTAGCAAGAGATGAGGAATTAAAGGAATTGGACCTAAGAGTACTTTGCAACTGCTGGATAAAAATGATTCATTTCATTTTCATTTTTAATTGACTCTAATTACATGAATGTTATTCAGCAGTTAAAAGATAATTTTGTATTTTTCTCTTCATTTTAAATGAATTTGTTACTTTTTGGAAAGTGATTATGTACTCTTGAAAGCATACATGCTTCTGTGGACATAATATGGACATAATATGTTTGGGATTCTTGACAGTTTTTGTTTTGTACGGTGGGTAGAGTTTCATATTTAAGGGAAAGGGAGACTCTAAAATTGGTAAGTAAACATATTAAGTTGACTTTTGGAGCTACAATTTTATTCTGAAAGAGTGAAACCTTATGAAAGATATTATATTTTGTAATGTGCTCTAATAAACAAAGGGAAAATGTATCCTTTCAAAATAATTAATTCTCTCATTTTTTTGTGTGTTTACATGATCTCCAAAGCTACATTTTCATAATATTTTTACCAGATAAATATTACCATAACGTAAAGTGGTGTAGAGGAGAAATTTCTAAACCAGTATTGTGTCTTTTTATGAACTGTGAAATAACTTGTGGTTATTTTAGTAGTAAATTAAGCATTCAGGGTTTGTGTGAATTTGCAGGGTTGGGGAGAATATGCCAAGTCATATGTGGGCATTTATAAAATATTTAGACTTTAATAGAAAGGAAAACCAACTTTTATTGAGTTAAATGTGAGTAAAAACCCTATGCTGTTGAAATGATTGATGGTTTTCTCGTCACATGTAACAGACTAACATAATTTCACAAAACCTTTGCTTACCACTTACAAATTATCCAAAATTCTTTTGTAGTAAAGATAATAGGGTGTACTCCCTAAGCAAAACTTTGACTCCTTCCTGCCTTCCTTCCTTCCTTCTTTCTTTCTTTCTGATTTTGGAGTTTTAAAAAAATTTATTTTTTAAGAAAAATCTTTAAAATATAATTTTGATAAGTGTTCTTAGTCATTAACTATTTTATAGGAAAGAAACTATATATAATGGAAAACGCACTGTAATGGAAGGTAGGAAACTAGAGTGATTGACTGACTTCTTCCTTTTATTTTTATTTTATTTTATTTTTTGCTGAGGAAGATTCGCCCTGAGCTAACATCTATTGCCAATCTTCCTCTTTTATTGCTTGAGGAAGATTCGCCCTGAGCTAACATCTGTGTTAATCTTCCTCTATTTTATATGTGGGTTGCTGCCACAGCATGGCTGACGAGTGGTGTAGGTCCACACCTGGGATCGAACTTGTGAACCCTGGGCGGCTGAAGTGGAGCATGCTGAACTTGACCACTACGCCATGGGGCTGGCCCCACTTACTTCTTCCTTTCACAAATATTTTTAGCGCTGATAATAATACGAAGTACAATGCCAAGAGAAAAATTCATTAATTCATTTATTCAACACACAGTCTCTGAGTGCCTGCTCTGTGCTAGTTATTGGTAATTTACCATTGAACGAGACAGGGTAAGTTCCTGCCATAATGGAATTTATATTCCAGCTCTGCAATCAGATAATAAAGAAGTAATTAATGTAAGAAGTGATAAGCCATGGTAATGGAAGGGCATGAGACAATGAAAGAATTGAATGAATGGTGCAATGGAGAGTCACTGGAGGAGTCATCTTAGGATAGGGTGGTCAGAGAAGGCCTCTGTGAGGATGTGCTGTTTGACCTGAAAGACGAGAATGGACCAGCCAGGGAAAGATCTGGGAAAGGGGTATTGGGAGCAGGAGGGAGGAAAGCCTGGAATGAGAAGAGGTCTTGGCATGGTTAAAGGTCAGAAACGAGGCCAATGTGGGCTGCAGAACAGTGAGCAAGGTGGAGAACGGTATGGAGTGAGGTGGGAGAAGTAGGAAGGGGATACATCATGTAGGATGTTGAAGGTTTTGGGAAGTGGTTTGGGTTTAAACAGGGAATGATATAGTCTGATATATCTCTTTAAAAGATTATTCTGACTGATGGGTAGAGATTGAATAGATGTTGCCTTAACAGAAGTTACAGTGTGACAGGAAAGCTCAAAACATGTATGTAATATAATACACAGTAGGAAATGGTAAATTGTGTAGGAGAGGTCAAGACCAAATTCTGTTTGAGAGAACAATAGGCTTAGTTAGGAAGATCAGGGAAGACTTTAGTGGAGACATGTTCCAAAGGTGTAAATGGTTTAGACATCCTGGAGAAAGGAGAACAGCGTTCCAGAAATGAGATAAAGCACCTTGGAGAAAGGTCCAGGGAGCTAGTGAGTAGTTCAGTTTGGTTAGAATTAGTGGAAAGTAAGTTTGGGACAAGATCGTGGAGGACCTTGAACTCAGGATTAAGAATTGGAACTTTCCTGTAAGCAGTGGGATGCCATTGAAGAAATTAATTGTAGCAATGCATCACAAACCTTAGTTATTTTGCAATCTGTCTGTAAAATACACTGGGGCTCAGGGGGGTTCAACTTAGCTTTGCCAATGACTAGCTGTGCAGCCTTGGGATTTGTTTTCTGTCTTTATCATCTGTGAAATGAGGAGATTAAACTAGGTGCTCTCTACAGTCCCTGTTATTTTTAAAGTACTATTATTTTCTTTTTTTAAAATTATTTTATTGAGGTCATAGTTGTTTATAACTGTGAAATTTCAGGTGTACATTATTATTTATCAGTATTCTGTATATACTGCATCCTGCTCACCACCAATAGTCTAATTTTTATCCGTCACTGTATAAATGCTCCCCTTTACCCCTTTTGCCCTCCCCCCAACCCTCTGCCTCCTGGTAACCACCAAACTGTTCTCTCTGTCCGTGTGTTAGTTTATCTTCCACATTTGAGTGAAATCATATGGTGTTTGTCTTTCTCTGTCTTGCTTATTTTGCTTAACATAATACCCTCAAGGTCCATCCATGTTGTTGCAAATGGGACGATTTTGTCTTTTATGGCTGAGTAGTGTTCCATGGTATATATATGCCACATCTTCTTTATCCATTCATCCATTGATGGGCACTTGGGTTGCTTCCATGTCTTGGCTATTGTGAATAATGCTGCAGTGATCATAGGGGTGCATAAGTCTCTTTGAATTGTTGGTTTCAAGTTCTTTGGGATAGCTGGATCGTATAGCATTTCTATTTTTAATTTTTTGAGAAATCTCCGTACTGTTTTCCCTAGTGGCTGCACCAGTTTGCATTCCCACCGGGAGTGTATGAGGCTTCCCTTTTCTCCACATCCTCTCCAACACTTGTTATTTTTTGTTTTGGTAATTATAACACTGTGATTTTCAATATAATAAATAGCACAAATATTTCAAAAGTACAAGGCATTTAAATTTACTCATTATTTTAACAAATTAGGTTATATGGAAAGTCTGCAACAGCGTTATTAGAAGAGGTCATTATAAAGTATCTTTATTGCCTTTATCCCCAACTTTGCGTGTCCTTGTTTGTTGGTAAACTTTTCAAACAGCAAGTCTACAATGCTGGTTGGGCAAAGATTCCAAATATATTTTTTCCCACTGCAAAATGTAGTGAACACAATAATAATGGACTTCACTTTAAATAAACCTCATTTTTCCTCTGCAATAGCATCTCTTTTTTTTTTTTTTTTCTACTTATATTACCTAAGAGAGGGGCATATAAGACATTAGTTAATCCGGGCATTCATGTCAGAGTCTAATGTTCCAAGGTTGTTCGGTTTGTCTCTTGTTCCTCACACTGTTATGTGGAGGCCACTCGCTGCTGCACTCTCTCCTATTTACAAATTGATAAACCATTCGCTGACTGCCATTCTTACACAGCAGCCTGTGAACTGAGAGTGAGCAGCAAGAAGCCACCATCTAGCACAAATACAGTCCTTTACTTGCTCACTATATTCCTCTAGAAATTTCTGACCACCAGACTGACAATGCGGTATTATAAATTGTTAATATCTCGGGGGCTATATCTTTATAATTATTATATTGTTATATAAAATACTTGGACTTTTGTCTACTATAAATATTCAAATATTTCATTAATACATAAGAGTGTTCATTAAAGATATAATATAGCTTTATTTTCATCATGATTAGATAACCATAATAACCAGCTGATATTGATAAGAGTTGCTTAGGTTACTCTGTGATTAATTTCTGCATCTTTAGTCATATAAGGTGCTTTGTATTATCTTTAAAATGCTGTGCTTTTCTTTTTTGTCATTGGTGAGGGAAAGTGCTGGATAACAGCATCTGTAGTGCTCTCGTCCACTGAGCCTTGTGAGTCAAGAGCTCACCGAACAGTAAGTCATATCATAGTTGGTATGTAAAGATGTCAAATTACAGGGGAAAAAACTGGTGTACTCTGGTTATCATTTTTGATTTCGTGGAAAGGTAAATGGGATGAGTTGTGTGCAGAGTGTTGTGTCAGGTTAAATATCTCCATCATTTACTTTAGTTATACCAAAGAATTGCTCAAAAAATACATTTAAAATGATTTTGTGAATGATGGGGTTTCTGAGATTGTCTTTAGGCATATTTAGTACAAAATGAAGGGACTCCTTGGCAGCTCCAGTGGCGTCTTAGGCGTCCTGCTAAGCTTAAACTTGCTAGCTCTTGGGCTTGGAGCACCCACAGTCAAAATTATGGCTGAGCTGCAAACTCACAGTTTTCTGAACCTTTTCTACCCACCGCAGTGTCAGCTTTATGCCTACTTGTGTTTTTCTCATGTTTCCTCTTGACTTCCCAGTACAGTGCACATAAGAGATACAGGCACAATTTTGAGAAAAAAGAGAAAGAATTTGCCATATGCAGATGTACACGATACTTCATATGTACTGTTTCAAAAGACTCTAGCAGATCAACAAGAACTTGACATTTTACTGACCTCCGTGGTGAGGCTAGTAAGCCTGCTCTTGGTTTTAAATATTGTTTTGCAGAGAAAGGTTTATAATGAGGTTTTTCTTTGAACACAGTATGGTCAGTACTTTTTTTAATCAACAAAATAAACTTTAAGGCAAACACTACTTCCAAAAAATGATTACAGGACAAACATTTTATGTAAACATGGAGGGGTATTTATTTATCATGGTTCAGTTTGGGACACCTAGAATGTTTGTCAGATAAGTGAATGAATTTCGCTACCTGTATGTCACCGAATATTGTTAGACATCTATCTGCTTAATTTCATCACATTAAAAATTTGCAGTGAAATTTATATATATAAATATATATTTCATATATATATTTCTCACATATATGAAAAAGTTGTTACAACTTATAATCAAACTTATTAGCCATAAGCTTTTTGATGACCTGATATTCTTCTGTATCATTTTGATTATGTTTCATATCCTGGTATAATTTAATCTGAAGTTCTGATTTATTTATTTTTTTTTTTTTTGCTGAAGAGGACTCTCCCTGAACTAGCATCTGTTGCCAATCCTGCTCTTTTTTTTGCTTGAGGAAGATTAGCCCTGAGCTAACATCTGTGCCACTCTTCCTCTATTTTATATGTGGGTCGCTGCCTCAGCTTGGCTGACGAGTGGTGTGAGTCCTCACCCAGGATCTGAACCCACGAACCTGGGCTGCGAAAGCGGAGTGCGCCAGACTTAATCACTATACCATGGGCCTGGCCCCAAATTCTGATTTTTTTTTTGGATTAACTTATATAACATGGTACTGTGTTAGTTTTTGGTATATAGAATATATTTTCATCAGTATATTTTGTTAATGCTAAAGTGGTAGGTAGTGTTTTCACATTGTTCAAGGATTCTCATTGAAATTTGTGAAACATGCTAGCAAAAATTATGTTATTATTTTTCCCCCAATCTTTTTTTTTTTTTTTTTTTTTGTGAGGAGATCATCCCTATGCTAACATCTGCCAATCCTCCTCTTTTTTCACTGAGGAAGACTGGCCCTGGGCTAACATCCGTGCCCATCTTCTTCTACTTTTTTATATGGGACGCCGCCACAGCATGGCTTGCCAAGCGGTGCGTCAGTGCGTGTCATGGATCCGAACTGGCGAACCCCGGGCCTCCGCAGCAGAGCATGCACACTTAGCTGCTTGCACCACCGGGCCGGCCCCCCCAATCTTTTCTTTTAAAGGTGAATTATATCCAGTTGATTACAAGAAGTCTCAGGGGAGTACTTTTTAGTAGCTTTCAATTGTTTACCATCGATTTTAATGCGGGACACCTACAGAATCCACTTTTGACATGGGGCAGGTTACAGTAGTATTGCATTACACTGTCAGCAGGTGTGGCCACAGACATTGGTGTAAAGTAAGAAGGAAGGGATTGGGATGCAGAACAGTAATTGGAAAGAGAGAAATAAATCCTTCCCTTTCAGTTGCTTCACTGCTTCCCCATGTCCCAGGTAGAATGCACCTGCTGAGTGGCTGAGCAGAACAGGTACATGCTACCATTCCAATTTCAGAGGAATGTCAGTGCTCTGCATCTCCGCAGCAGATGTGATGAGCTGAAGGAAGGAGATGGACTCGGGCAGAGTATAGAGCAGAAAAGAGGTAGCCCAGATAGTGTGGTTCTCAAAACAAGGGACAATAAGGGTAGACTATCTCCTTAAAAGCTTGTATTTCTAATGATTCTCCTCTAATTCCTAATGGTACTACAAATTTCTGTAGTATTTGAAGCCACATTAAAATTATGACAGCATACACTAAAATTGCGCAGCATGGTTCAGTAATATAGAGCTCACGTTTCCTGGAATAATTTTAAAATCTAGCAGACTGTGAAGTTATCCTGATAAGGAACTTGGTTTTGATTACAATAATGAGATATACGGTGTGGTGTCAAAAACTGTCTTCCAGTTGACACAACAATCCATAATTTATAGATTGCCTTAAAAATTAAAAGACAAAGTCAATTATAACTAATTATGATGCTACATTTGCTCGAGAAGTTATTATATCCTTTGGGATAAAGGAAGTAATATTCATGTCAGTCAGGAATCTTTAGCTACAGTTTCCCGGTTCTATCTTAAGAATTTTTCAGTTTCTTTTCATGAGAATCCTAAGCCACCGAAAGCCTGAAACCCTGCTATTTTTAGAAATAACTGTAGTAGCTTCTGTACATCATTGCAGAGTTGTTCCTAGTCTGAACTTCTTATCTCTGCCAAATCTTCAGAGAGGTTACTGGAAGTTTTGCTCGACGACTGCTGAATCAGACAGAAATGAATTTTAAATTATGCCGGAGAAAATAATAGTAACCTGAGTTACAGCATCAAAATATCATTGTTATTCCTATTGATATTGGTTTCAAATACTCAATAGAAATTAAAAATTCAAAATATTGCATATTTATTAAATCTTTATTTCACAGTGGTCAGCATTTTTTTTTTTACAGGTAAAAGCCAAACTATCTGCGAATCACAAGATGGGACGTTTAGTATCTTTTAAGGAGGTGAAAAAGAGTGGTTTATATTTTCCTGTAATTTTATGTCATAAGGAGAAGAGAGATGACATTCTTCCTTCTTAAGGACAGTGAGTTCTTAGAAGAAAAGAAAAATTCATTCTTTTATAAACTTCCTAGAAAATTTAATGACTTTACAAATTAATAGCTGCATCTCAAGTTATTGGCGAGGCCTTCTTTTGTGTATGCTTTGATCATCAAGCAGTTTATAAGTGTAGGTGAAGCACATGTGTTTTATGTTGTGGAATCGGCCACAGTGCATATATGGAGCATAGCCTTCTTGCCTTATTTCTGGAAGAAAAAAGAACGTGCTGGAGTTAACATTAAGGGAATATGTATTCAAAGAAGACAAGCTACAATAAAGTAGTTGTTTGAGTAATATTATAAGTTGTTATCCTTTTTATATATTTAGGATTTCATTTTGTTGGAAAGCTTTCAAAGGGTGACCTAGTATATGTGCAATGACAAAAGCTCCTTGTAACAATTCAGAGCATGCTTTATGCTTTATGAAATGGGATTGTAAAAATCCTCTCAAAAATGACATCCGAAATAGCATTAAAACACAATTTCCTCTGATAAGGCTCTAAGGCACTCATATGAAAAGTGATACCACTTTGAGTGAGACTATGTCAGCATTATGTGATGTTGTGTTGCTCATAGCTGACATTAATCCATTAAGGGTGCGAGGGTCATTTATTTTCCTCGTGAAGTCATTAAATACCATTATTGATTTCTGTTCAGTCAGTTAGTTCGTACCTTCATTTTATGATCATTATGTACGTTAATGCTAAGTCTTGATTTCATGCACTTTAAATAATAGATACTATCATATTCAAAGTTAGAGTTTAAAATAATAACAACTACGAAAAAGAAATTCTATAATTGGTTCACTAACCGAGATCAATTCTAGTAACCAAGATGTTTACTAGAATTGTAAAAATGGTATTGATGTTTAAAAATGTATAACCACCCATCTTCAGTGTATTGTTAGCTAAATAGTATAAACAGATAACTTTTCATTTATTTTTTAAATTAAGTGAAATTAATAAAGCTGGAATGTGGGTCTATATAATATTCCTCTTTTACTGTCACCATTTCTATAATGGTTGGTTGTACTACTGTCTGCTGCTTTGCAAGTGGGTCTATGACTCTTTCATTTTCTAATTTCCTATTTTTTGCCATGTAAATGAAAACAAAGAGTAAATACTTAAGCAGATTCCTAGTTCTTCAGTGTCTTAAGCAGGAAACTGGGGGAGGAAGATGAAGAGAAACCAGTGACCTGGTTATTCTGTTCTGGAAGCATGATGGATAATACTAAATGGTTTTTGTTGGAGAACTCATTTTATATTAAATTGTTCATTTAATTGAAATGATGTAGAACTGATATTTCTACACACTCCCTTGAAATAATTTTGTCAAGAGAAACGGCAATATAGAGAATTCTGTTCTTTCCAACCTCTGTCGTTTTTTTAAGAGACGTCGTCTTTTCCTCCACTTACTACATGATATTTGTGTTTTACTTGAAGGCATGCTCTGATAGTCCTAGGAACTTTTTCATATTTTGGCAATGTTTTAAATTATTTCTCTGACCTATCCTTTTGGAATGTGATATAGAAATTATTGGTTTAAACAATAGTGAGATGAGGTTTGGTAGATCACATTTCTCCTAGAACTACTGTTGAAGGTCTTTAGCTTCTGGTGCAGTGGGACCACGTGGTACCAAGTTTATTATGGCAGCATCTTTGGAGAAGTTGTGTGCTCAGCGCTCTTTCATAGGCTTCTTGCGTGGCTCATTGAAGGAAACCTGAGCAAAGCTGTGATGTTAACGAATTATGACAAGCCTTTTGCCTGTCAGGCAGAGGTTCCCGCCTTGCTCCTTTAAGACAAAAACTTAATGGAAGATGCTCAGATGGGCAAGCTCTCTGATGATACCCCTTAAGTGCTCATCCCTTTTCTGATGCGAATATTCAGAGAGCCGTGAAGCTGCAGGTGGCGGCGTTTAATATCGTCTTTCTCATAATGCCTGAATAATTTTCCAGAGACTGATCGCTGCAGCTGCTGTGAACATGGTTATTTGTTTATTTTTCACCTTGGTCCTGGTGGAATGCTGACCCAGCTAATCTTCAGGACTCATGGGGAAAATGGTTTCGTATTCATAGCTCTCGTCTGTTCTTTCAAATAAGCAGAAAACTGAAGCTTCTGACCAGCCACTTTAATAATAGAGAGATAAGGAGAACTGGTTCTTTAGTTTCCTTTCAAAGTGAAAAAAAAAAAAAAATGACTGTTAATGAAGAATTTGGTGAAAAATGAAGACTACCTTGCATATTTTTAATGGATGTTTGTGAGAGGAAAGGAGAAAGCATAGGCTGTCGTGGTGAGTTATAGAATGTTTTTGAGATTTCCCTCCGGTAGTGCTGCTCATTATGTTAAACAGCCTAGCTTTTAAGCTACTGTAGTTTTCATTTTATGTGTATTGGCCTTCATTTGCTGAAATGCTTCAAGTTCACAGTACTAAAGTCATTTTGAAAACGGGATGTAATTACAAAGGTATCTTATGCTTACCAACAGCTTTTTTGGATCAATTTAATTATCATTACTTGTGGATACTGTAAATTGAATATCCCTTCCCTAATTACATTAAACTCAGGGGTTAGCTGCTTAAACATCTAAATGAGAAAAGTTCATCCTTTGCTATAAATAGGAGAATTGTTCTCTTATTTAGACTGACCTTAGAAGCTAAGCATTTTCCATGTGATTGTCAGGTGAGCATTATAAAGACAGTCTGTAATGAGATCTGTAATGAGGAACTAAGGTATAATGGCCCTTTGAAAAAGTTAATTTATTCAGGATTTTCTTATTGCAAGATGGAATTAAAGTTTGAGTATATGGCCAGACCCCTTTTTTAAAGAGGCCTGTCACACTGTTCTTAGTTTACTGATATTCTGCCAGTAGTTTGAAGTGGTTTAATATTACTATTCCAGCTTAATGGAAGCCACCATAAACATAGTGAATTAGTCTTGCCCTTTTAAACACAGCTAATTTATTTAGGGACTAGGAACGTTATTTTCCCTGCTTTCTCCTTCTCCCTTTTTACACAAATGATATACAGGAATTTATTCAAGCCACATAAAGAGTACATTTTTCTCAGAGGAAAAAAAAATGCCTTTAGTCACTTATAAACAGGAACTGTTTTTTCCTGTTGTGGAAAATCAGCCTTTAATTAGTTGATGTGTGTGTCTTGGGTTAGTATTTGTTGTCTGTTCAACTCAAGTGATTTTGTGCTTTGTAAGGAAACAGAGACTGTTCTAGTGAGAGATTTGATTGATTTCTGCTTGTTATAGTCATTGTAAGTTTTAGTGCATGCATAGCTACTTGCTTTTATTTATTTTGTTTTCTTCTCAATTGTAGCTTCATTAAAAATCTGTCTGTTACAGTTGAAACTCTTAAAAATGTAAGCCTGACTGTTTTCACAAAATAGCGCCTTCTGAGTGTGCTTTATGATTTATCATAAAAACCTGTAAGATAGGACAAATTGAGGTGAGATGTGTTCGGATCTGAAGCAATTCCTGAGATAACTAGAAGAGGTTTTTATTGTGCAGGCAAGTAGCTAAAATCATTAATAGTAATGGCCAATTTTGAGACTTAGATCAAAACACATCCTGAATGTTTTCTGGATTTTCTAATGAGGTATGTTGTAGAATACAACAGAATCAAGAAAAAATGTAGACTTAGTAACACTAAAGAATTAACAAGTGGGGGTTGGCCCAGTGGCATAGTGGTTAGGATCGCGCGCTCCGCTTTTGTGGAGGGTTTGCAGGTTTGGATCCCAGGCACGGACCTACACACCGCTCATCAAGCCATGCTGTGGCAGCATCCCATATACAAAATAGAGGAAGGTTGGCACTGATGTTGGCTCAGGGCTAATCTTCCTCAGCAAAAAAAAAAAAAAAAAAAAAAGAATTAACAAGTGTTTTTGAGCTCTAGGTTTTCAAAAAGCAATTCCGTGTTATACTGAAGTATACTGGGAACAGTGTATTTATAGATATTTTTAAATATTTTCAACTGTACTAAATTCTAGAAGTTTATTTTTGGTGGGATACTAAATAACAAAATGAAAATTCTTTGGATTTAAGTTGTCTTTTAATACCTTTTTAAAACTAATTTCTTAAAAATATGGAGTCTCACATTAGCAGTTCAGTAGTTAAAGGTATGAAATTGAATGTTGGTACAAGTGGCAATTTTCCTAATCAATTCAAACAGGCACTGAACTCTGGAATTACATTTCTAATATTAGAGGACCAGCCATAGGTAACCAAACTTTTAAAAAACTGGCAGCAATTTTATGCTTCTGAGACAATTAGACACAGTTACCAGTTGTATCAATTCATTAGCAGTCAGTCAAGTTTTATTCTTCTTCATAAAAAGCAATCAGAGGTATAGATAAGGTAGGAATTTCAAAGAGCCCTGCACATATAACTCTTCCAGAAAAGGAATCTTGGTAAAGATGCTCTATATCAATGAGTTGAGTAATGAAAACTCAGGATCATGAAAAGTAAAGAACTAATGATTTAAAGCTGATTTTAGGTATTGATGCATATGATGCTTTTCCTGTTCAAAATTAAATAGAGGGTTTTGTGTGTGTGTGTTTTATCTTTATCGGTATATGACACCTCGTAGTCATAAGAGTTGAGGTTCTCAGTCCAGAGTTTGTGGGACCAAAATATATCTAAGACATAGGCTTCTTGGAAGGAAGATGCTGACTCATGTAATCTCTTACTGTAATATCTAGTAAAGCATCAGGATGTAAATGATTTTGATGCTGCTGATGATAATTGACACACATTAAGTTTAGCTCAGAAATTAAGGACTATTATGAAAACTGCTCCTCATCATTTATCCTCACTTCTTGGGAAATGTTTATGCATTGTGGAATATTTATGCTGTTCTGCATGCTCAGTTAATAGTGTCATGATCCCTTCTGATCACTCTAATTACATTTCACTGAGATGGTACCAAATTGGCTAAAATCTTGCTAAAACTTTTCTCCCTATTAGCTTTTTCAGTGGCTTCTTATGCACTCTCAAATTCTATTAAAAATTATTTTCTTAGGGGGCCGGCCCAGTGGCGTAGCAGTTAAGTTCACATGTTCCACTTCAGCGGCCCAGGGTTTGCCAGTTCGGATCCTGGGCGTGGACCTGGGCACTGCTCGTCAAGCCATGCTCAGGTGGCATCCCACATAGAGCAACTAGAAGGATGTACAACCATGACGTACAACTATCTACTGGGGCTTTGGGGAGAAAAAATGAAAAAAGGAGGAAGATTCGCAACAGATGTTAGCTTGGGGCCAATCTTCCTCAAAATAAATAAATTAATTAATTTTAAAAAAAAGGAATTTGAAAAAAAAATTAGTTTCTCATGACTTTTATGAAAAGACATTTTTTTAAAAATTCTAGATTTCGGTACAATGCGCAGGATGGTTTATAAAGCAGCATCTGTATAAACTTTGCCATAAGCAAGTTTCCACAAAGAGCTAAGTAGTAGTTTTGTCTTAAGTAACATTAAGCATATACCAGAACTTGTAGGTGCTTTGTAGTATAATTCTTGCAGAAGCTTGAAAATAAAAGTAGAGTTTTCATCTTGCACAGTCTGTGGTCACTCTGTACATAAACACTGATAGGATGGTGAAATGACTTGGCTTGGTAATAAAACTGTCCGTGTGGTAACGAAGAAGTATATGGAGCACTGAGGTTCTTGAAACCAGGATGAGCTGAAGAATGCCATTTCAAGTTGGAGCTTACAGAATTCAATCTTAACGCATAGGGTGGTAAAGAAGAGTGTAAGTTAGAGCCTCAGTTGGAAAAGATACTTGATTTCATTTTCACAGTTACCCTCTGAGGTCTTGGTCCCATTTTTCAGATGGCACACCTGAGTCGCACAGGAGTTAAAACAGACGCTTTTCCCAGCATCACAGAACCAACAAGGAGGTGGTCTGGTATTTGAACCCAGATCTGTGTCACCCCAAAGTCTTTCAGTGGAAAGCTGCCTCCCATACTGTATGGCCCATGGATGTGGCTGTCGGTATAAACACAAAGAAGAAATCCCTCCTATCTCTTCTATTTCCTCTTTGTAAATCCCTCTCCTCACAGCTCATCACCATGTTCTTCTCCCATAATCTTCATTGCTTGCCCCAAAGTCATTACAAATAATTAAGTCTAAGTATAAAGTGTACTGGCAGTGCAAATGCATCTTCAAGACGACTCCTTAAGCCTCCACTATTAGGAAGTTCTAGAACTCTTCGTTGTTCACAACACCTAGGAACTAAAAGAAATAGACAACTGTTGATGGGTTGCGTGGTTTAATAGAGTTTACAGACTAACTGAAAATTGTATAAACCCAACCACAGGCCAGATTCTCGACGACTAAAATCTCTACCACCCTTTACCCAAGGTATGTTATTATCTTGTTCAAAACTTTACGGACTATAATAATAATGCTGGATAAATAAACACGGGGTAACAAATGTCATCATAAAGTATCTATGTGTTTTTAAAGGGAATCTTAGAAAAGCTTTTTCCAGCATGTACCCCTTGAAATAGCAACAGGGCCAGAATCCAAAAGAGTGAAAAATAATTTTTTAAATAAGACACTTCTATGACTTCTGGTTTACATAACCATCAAAATATTGTTCCTGAGTGTCAGAAGTAGTTCTGGTCTATGTCTGAAGCTGCTGCAAGAAGCGTGGAATCCAGGAAGTAAGTACTCCAGTAATTGAGACATAGTAAAGTGAGCCCAAGTAGATATCTGGAGCTTATCAATGAATTATTGAATTACTGTAAATACTGAGAAGGTGTCATGTCCCAAAGACCATCCTAAAGAGTGTATGTTACCAATTGTATAAAAAGTTAAAGGAGATTCTTACATGGTAATAACTTACTTTCATCTTATTTATACTGTAAACTTGGCATCCATTATATTGACCCTTCCTTTTCCATAATCCATCTCTCCTTCCTCTCTCCAACCACATCCGTGTCTTTTTTTACCTAGAGGCCAAGGAGTAAGCTAGTACAACCTTAAGTAATTCTTATTGTGCCAGTCCTAGCAATTATTTTTAACTTTTACTCCTGAAGTCAGATTTAGAATCTACTTCTTTTTGTTTCTTTTTCTGGTCCCTGAATTATGGTTTATGCTGAAAATCTTGTGCCTAGTAGGTTTGTCAACTAGGAAAAAATGGACGTCAAATGACAGAGGAGTGACCGTGATTGACGGATGTTATCTCCCTGCTACCTTAGTACAGACACATCAGCGGACCTAAGTTAATATAGTAGCTGTTCTCAATCATATGTTTCGCTTGCCAATCATCAAAGATGTAAGTCAATAGTATCTAACTTTACACTATTCAAAATACCTTTGTGTACTGACAAGAAAGCATTAAATTTTCATCACAAACTCTCCATCCAGAGACTAAATGTGAAAAAGAAGCTATAGAAAGATACACATAAATGAGTTAATTATTTACAAATATGACAGAGGATTGATATTCTTAATATATAAAGAACTCTTATAAATCAATAAAAAAGAGACAATAGAAAAATGGGAAAATTATAAAAGATGACATGGATAGCTAAGAACCATGAAAAAAATGCTCAGCACTATTAGTGATCAATGAAATTTACATAAAGCAGAAGTGAGATATATTTTATTTTTCACATTGGCAAAGATTTTAAAAGCTTATTAATGTCATTGTCATACACTTCTGGTGAGAGTGTTTCCTGGTGAACAGTTTAAGGAGCACAATTTAGCAATATATGTTTAAAAATTTTTTAAGTATATATTCTTTGGTTTAGAAATTTTTATTTGGAATCCTAAGTAAATAATTTGGAAGAGTGTGTGTGTGTGTGTGTGTGTGTGTGTGTGTGTGTGTGTAAGAACATTTAGCAGCATTGTTTGTAACGTCAAAAAAATAGCACTCTCCATGGCCAACAATAAGGGATTGTTTAAAGTACACAGTTTAACATCACGTAATCTTTGAAGTACTAGTTTAGAGCTATATAATCTCTAATAATTATTGAAAGAATTCAAGATACATTAAGTAGAAAAAATAGGTTATAGAAGAGCACATATAGTATGTTTCTGTTTAGTATATATACAGTGTATATTTGAATGAGAAAAGTTTGAAAGACTACACTTTAATTGATAACCGTATATATTTTTGGGTGGAGACAGTTGGGGAGATTTTATTTATTTTGCCTTTTATTTCTTTGGCTCTTCTTTTTTAGAATGATGAGCATTTACTGTTTATGTAAAAATGAAGAGAAAGCGATGCAGCACTGGTCATCAGATGATTTAATCCATTCTTATCACCTCAAAAAATTTATGCCAAGCAAATATTTGTCTTATTTGGACGGTAAGAGCCAAATAATACAGATTTCTTTAGTTCAAGTGGTACCTGCTGTGTGTAGTTAAATGCCTACCACAGCCATACTGATAATCAGCATTAAATCTATCAGTAAATAGGCAATGAAAAAAAAGGAAAAATGAAGAGAGAAAAATTCAATTGGAAAGAGACGTTGAGATTTTAAAAAATAAAATTATCTAAAAGTAAAGGATTTTTGTTTAAGTTTATCACATATAATTAAACTTTGCAATTTATCTTATTATTACATGTCTTAGGTACATTAATAAGGTGATTTACCCAAACTTTATAAATATGCAGTAGGTACTATTACTAGTGGGGCTTTTGCAAGAGTGAGTTGGGTCATATTTTAGTGGATTTGTTCTTTCATAAATTATTTTTTTAATTAAAGTAATTTAGATACATAGTTAAAAATTCAGTAGTACTGAAGGAGCCGTCTTGAAGAATGGTAATCCCTCACCCACCCCATTTCCATAGCCAGAATCAGCTACCCTGTTAGCTGTTTAGTTGGTGGATAAATCCATGTTACTAGACCCTATAGCATTATTTCTTAGTTTATCAATTTGAGAAATTATCTGGTGGCGTCTTATGACATGAGGCTACATCTCTCTGTCTACTCATTTTTTTTCTCCATTCTTCCAATATTGTTATATGACTATTTTAAATTTAGTCCTTAAGTATATATTGTTAACCCTGGAACCATAGATTGTATGCTGATTATATTTATTCCCCTATACTTCTCTTTGTTTTTTCTTCTTTTGCTGGAGCGTGTTCTCAAGGTGCTGAGACACAGGACAGGGAAGTAAATTTTCTGAGTCTTTTCATATCTTACAAACATGTCGTTTTCTCTGCTTTCACATTTGTGTGATAGTTTGTGTAGAATTCTCCATTGAAGTTGATTTGCTCTCAGCATTGTGAAGGCATTGCTCCATGGCCTTCTACTGTCCACTACTACTGTTGAGACCTCCAGTGCCATTCTCGTTCTTCTTTGATTATATTCAATTTATACCCCACCCTGTGCCCCATGGGAGGTTTTAGGATGGTAATTTTGTTCCGAGAGTTATGGCATTTCATGATGAGGTGCCTTGGCGGGGGGGTGTGGGTGTATTTCATTCACTGTGCTTGTTACACCATGGAGTATTTCTTTATATTTGGGGACTCATGTCCTCTGTTATGGTAAATTATTTTAGGATATTTCTTTGATAATTTCCTACTTTCCATTTCACAGTTGTTTTTTTTTTCTAGATCTCTTATTCTTGGATATTGAACCCCCTTTGTTGATTTCTGCAGTTTTCTTCTCTCTTCTTTCACATTTTCTTCCTGTCAAGTTTTTTGTTCTGCATTCTCAGAGATCTCTCAGCTTTTTTTGTTTGTTTGTTGAGGAAGATTCGCCCTGAGCTAACATCTGTGCCAATCTTCCTCTGTTTTGTATGTGGGTCACCACCACAGCATGGCCGTTGACGAGTGCTGTAGGTCCACACCCAGGAACCGAACCCGGGCCACTGAAGTGGAGTGTGTCGAACTTAATCACTAGGCCACGGGGCCAGCCCCAAGATTTCTCTGGTTTTGCTTCTAATCCTTCTATTGAATTTTCTTTTATTTTGACATCATGTTTTTAATTTCCAAGAACTCTTTCATATTTTTTGATTACTTATTTATCATAGCATACTTGTTTTGCATTTGGATGCTTTTAACTCTGAATGTTAACATTTTGGAGTGTTCATTATAATTGTTTTCATTCCTTGCATTATCCATTTATTTTGGTCTCTTCCATTCATGCTGGGATTTTTTTTCAGGCAGTCCTTGGTTATTCATATGTATTGAATTGTGAGGTACTGAAGGCTAATTGGAAGCTCTATGGGTATGGTATTATGACCTGAATAATTTGTGTTCCCTCAAAATTCATATGTTGAAATCCTAACCCCCACCCTGATGGTATTTGAAGGTGGGGACTTTGGGAGGGAATTAGGGTTAGACTAGGTCTTGAGGATGGGGCCCTCATGATGGGATTAGTGCCCTTATAAAAAGAGGAGGAGCCATGAGATCCGTCTTTGCTCTCCTCTATGTGAGAGTCTGCCAAGAAGATGGCCATCTGCAAACCAGGAAGTGGGCTCTCAGCAGACAAGATGCTGGACCTGCCAGCACCTTCATCTTGGACTTCCAGCCTCCAGGACTGTGAGAAATAAATTTCTGTTGCTTAAGCCACCTAGTCTATGGGATTTTTGATATAGCAGCCCAAATGGAGTAAGATAACGTGGGTTAGAGGTTTTAACTTGTGGACTTGACTGTTTTAGGATTGGGTGGAAGTCTCCATTTTTTTTTTCCACAAATGTCTGTATGTGAACATCTTTTATCTGAAGTCGGTTTGTTTCTCCTTAAAAGAATCTGCTGCCCTCTTGTCTTAAGGGTAGACAGCCCAGCTGCTAATGTTTCTGTGCAGAGATTGAGGAGGGGGATTATTGGTCCAACAGTTCTTTAGAGCTGCGATTCATTTTTGTTTTAACACTCCATCTCACCTCTGCCTTCCGTCATGTCTGGTGCCCTCAAGTCTCAAAGTCTTCCCCATTCTCTTTCTCTGGAGAATATACCTCTAGTTTTCTGCATAGGGTAGGGGTTGGGGAGAATGTTTACCCTTGGCTGCTAGGATTCTTTACATGCATGGGGCTGGGAATCAACTGGTTCTTTATTTAGCCTGTTCCCCAGTGTTCTGTCCCAAAGGTCTCTTCTGCCATTTGTCTTACCTAGGACTTCCCAGTCTTTATCTTCACCAGGGTGATGAGGACTGGATCACCTTTCTTCTCATTGCCTTAGTGGGTTTGGTGACAGATTCTGCCCCTCACTTATTCATCTCCAATTTCCCTGCCCCTTTGCTGTTTCTTATACAGGTTAGACATACTCCTGTCTCAGGGCCTTTGCATTTCGTATTCCCTCTGCCTAGAATGCACTTACTACTTTTACACTGCCCCAACAAACAGTTCCAAAATCTCAAGGACTTGTGTTACTTGAGGGTTGCAGGTTGGCAGTGGCTCTCCTGGGACTGGCTTGGCTCAGCTCCACATATCTCATTTAAAGAGCTAGGTAATCGGTCGGGGTATATGGTTCATGGTAGAGGGAAAATACTCGAGAGAGGACAGAGCCAAATCTGGCAAGTGCATTTAAAGCTTCTGCTTAGGTGTGACATGCCTCTCATAGGTTCATATTCCATAGGTCAGAGAAGGTCAGGTAGCCAAACCCAGGATGAGTATATCCGAGAAACGTGATGAGGCTAGGAGGGAAGCAGTAATTGTGAACAAATAATTCAGTCTACTACATCCCAGACATCACGTGACTTCTTCCCGCAGTTCCCTCAGGTCTTCGTTCAAATAATCATCTCTATGCTGTCTTCTCTAACTCCACCCTATTTAAGGTTCATTGCTCTCCCACTTCCTATTCCCCTTCTCTGATTTCTCCATAGCACTTCATACCATCTGACATATTATATAATTTACATGCTTATTTTTTCAATTAGCCATCTTCCCCAACTAGAATATCTCTAGGCTCCACGAGGGCAGAAATGTTCTGTTTTGCTCATTGCTGTTTACTCAGTGCCTGAAACAGTGGCTGACACAGAGGAAGTGCTCAAAATTATTATTGTAAATATCTAGAGATCTCCTCTTCGCCTTAGAGCTCCTCCATCCTTCTAAATCCTTTACCACATCTCAGGCTGATTTCCATTGTTCAACGGTTTGTTGAAATCACTTATCCACTGGTATATCTGCTTCCATCCTCTTTGACTTGGTGATTTTACTTCCCTGTTATTTTAAAGAATCTGTGAAAGGAGAGGAGATAAATACTTTTTGTCTAATTGGCCATCCTTAACTGGAAATCTGACTTCTTAAATATTTATTAAAGAAAAGACTCTTGAGGGGCCGGCCTTGTGGCTTAGCGGTTAAGTGCACGCGCTCCGCTGCTGGCGGCCTGGGTTCGGATCCCGGGCGCGCACCGACGCACCACTTCTCCGGCCATGCTGACGCCGCATCCCACATACAACAACTAGAAGGATGTGCAGCTATGACATACAACTATCTACTGGGGCTTTGGTGATAAAAAAATAATAATGATAAAATAAAATAAAAAAAAGAAAAGACTCTTGATTTAATGTGCTGGCTTTCGTACAAACTAACTACCAGCTACAGATTTGATTGGGATTTTTTTTTAAAGTGAAGGTCACATAGAGTTAGGTTCTCAAAAGCTGGAGGAAATAAATTGCTTAACATAGTACCTATTACAAGACATGTTTTGGTTGGTGATAGATGATTCTTGTTTGTCCTTCATTTTAAAAAGTAATATAATAGTCAACCTACTTGAAAGTGCATTAGTTCTTGTGCAGGTGTGAATGAAGAGGGCTGTGTGTGATCAAGAGCATGTTTATACTGAATACATGTGACATTTGCAATCTGTATTCTTAAGACCGGTTTGCTATTTTTGGCATGACTTCTAACTTTATGAATGCAAAAAGCAGCTCCACTCCTTGTAGTTGTATGCCAGCCTGTCTGTCAGCTACACTTACTCCCTATCAGTTATTCATCATTGCTTTCCACTGTGTTTCAGTGGGTTATTCATGCGCTGTTTTCTCCCCTCACTGCTGGTAATTTCCCTGGCCTGGGTCACTGTACAACAGGTATTTGGGTATCGTGCTGTTATATATTTTTATATATAAAAATTCGGCATAGTGAATATTGTGATGGTGATCTCATTCCTGTTATTCATATGTGAGACTTATGAAACTTGTTTTCCATTTTTTAATAACATCATAATACTTATTTGTTGACTGTCAAGGCAGCCATAAACTTATATCAATATCATCAATATTGATGAAAACATTTTGAAACTCCTCCTATAGAATTACCTTTAGAGTCAGCTTATAGGGCACATTTAAAAAGTCTTGTTATTACGTACCAGCTTCTTATTTCTAATTAAGCAATGTTAACTCAGTATGAGCATTTACATTCTCTAGCTTTTTTTTACTTCAAATAGTGTGTGTTTATTTCCAAAAATGAAATCCATTCTGCAAAGATGAAAATCTATATCACACCTAAAATTGTGTGATACAGATCTCACGACTGCCTGATAGCATTCGAGGGTGCTTCCTTCGAAAGGAAAATACTTATTTAAATGTCTAAATGATTATATGTTTGTTTGTTTGTTTGTTTTTTTAAACCTGTACCTCATTGCTGTACCTGTTACTGCCTCTTCTGCTTTTATTTTTATGCTCCAAATCTTACTTTCTGCTTCTTCATGACATTACACTGACTCGACATAAATCATTCCTTTGTTGGCCTTGTCATCGTGTGCTCACTGAAACATGCCTTACATAACAAGGGAGAGGGAGACAGGTTTCAGGTTTCTTCTTATTAAACAAAGCATTAAGTTTCTCTCAGGAAAGGTAAGATGTTGAATATGAAATACACTTAAAAGATGTTGCCTCACATAGTAAAATCCAAGATTTTCCTAAATGGAAGGGAGCTAAGATGTTTGCTAATGAAGATAAATACAACAGATCTGGTCTAGAAAGGGGCAGAAATTACTAAGCCCTCAGGAAGACAGAGTCAAGGAAAATTCCTGATTGGGCATGATCAGCATGTTGCTTAATGGTCAGTGAGCTTGAGCCTCACGTTAGCCTGAAGTAGATGCATATGATCCTGAAAACTAGGTTGATAACCATTAATCCCTTCAGTTGTTTTTGTTTTTAGATACCTGCTACATTTGAAATGTTTTCAATATTGAGCAATAATATGGTATGGTTGAAAGAGTACATGTTTGGGAATCAGAAAACCTGAAGTTAAATCTTGTCTTCACCTTCAGCTGAATTTCCCCATCTGGAAAATGGGTGTAATAACATCTAAATAAGAGAGTTAAATAATAATAAGTGGAAACAATGAATGTAAAGATTCACAAGATTCAAGCACTGGCTTGGCATATGGTGGGTGCTTAAAAATATCAGGCTATTCTTCTCTGTCTTCTTTATTATTTAGTAAGATATGTCTGGTGTGTGTGTGTGGGTGTGTGTTAGAATTTATACATCTCTATCTTATATGCTGTGCTAAAGTGAGAAATAAACAAAATCTGAATGCCTGGTCTCAAATATTTTGAATTCTAGTTGCGATGTAAAATAAATACATGTACTCCAAGTGTATTTACAAAGTAGGTTTTATTAAATTAACTAATAGGGTTGTACATAAAAGATTAAAGTAAAAGAATGATCACAGTTTAAGGAGTATGGAAGAGTTGAGTTTGGAGCTTCATACCAGAACCTTCCATGGAACAGCTCCAAGACTTCTTTTTGAATTTCCTCAACTGTGTCTGACAGTACTTAATCAGTTAGTTCAATGGTTCTTCATGCCTTAAAGATGGCTGGCCTTTATTATCCTGACAAGAGCGAATATAGGCTGGTTAAGGTTATCTGTGTTTAATCTTCATAGGCAAATACTATGGAACATCTTTATCTGTTGTATTCATGATCCATAAAACGTCTTTTGAAGTCAGGTTGCATATTGCAAAAAGTAGAGCTCTAAAGTAGGTCACAGTCCTAAGAGACACATTGGAATCAACATCTGAAATTGAAAAGCTATTCTCCATTCGTATTAAGTTTTTAGGTTACCACTAAGAAAAAAAGCACACTAAAATTAGATATAATAAAGGAAGACTGTCTTATTCAAAATGTAAAGACTATAGAATTAATGCTAAAATTTTTCTTTTGTCTTTTTTTTTTCTTCTATCGTTATGTCTAAAAATTGAAGTTAGTCTATGTAATATTAGCTCTCAAGATCTCTGAGAATTGATCAGGTTTGCTGTCTTTTTTCTTTCTAATTCAAGCACTTGTGCCCTGTGACTTTTTTCTGTTCCAGAAACTCGTTGCCAAGTGTCTTTAAAAATCAGTTACTGTGGGCTCACATATTTCTGAATGGAATCAACTCCTCAGTTTGATTTTTCAGGGGTCACTCTTCCTGGGCAATTACATCAGCTTTTTCTATCAATCACTGTGTAAGCATTGGGTTTGCTCGGTTCAGTCTTGTCCAGAAAGCTGTTAAAGCAAGATGTTGAAAGAGAATATTTTTCCATTGAAGGGAGAACAAAGTAAATTACCAGCATGCACTCTTTTTATGAGAAAGTTTTTGGAAGCGGAGGTTTATAAATTTTCAATTTGGGGAAGGAGACTCTCTGCAAAAAATCAAGTATTTGGGAAATTTTCACTTTTGAAATATAGTGCTTTGAAACCAGTTTCTTTAATGTCTTCTGTATAGTTCTTGTCTTTTCCTTTGGCAGAAAATGGCAAATAGAGAGAAATATGAGAAATTATTCTTGGAAGCATCATGATTTAATATTCATATCTTTGTGGTCTGTTTGATTATTTCATATACTTAAATTGTGAATATAATTTGTCTCTTAAATTCCAGTTTGGTCCTGGAGACTTGTGCTGTCATGGGTCCTGGAGCACATGGTTCCTGTCCACTGAGTGGTTAATACTAAGGCTCTGGCATCAGATTTCCTGTGTTGGAATCCTGGTCTTGTCACTAAATAGCTGAGTGATCTGAAACAGTTGATTTAACCCCATAAGGCCTCAGTTTTCTCTATGTAAAATGAGGATTAATACTACCTAGCTCACTGAGTTACTATAAGGATGAAACATCATATATAAAATTAATAATGCCTGGCTCATAGTAAATGTACAATAAATGTTAGCCATCATTATTATTGTTGTTGTTGTTGATGGTCTTTGAAGGGCTAGCTTGCATTTTCTCAGTTGTAAATATTTTGTAGGGTTGGGTCTATGGACCTTGATTTCATATATTTACAAGGAATGGTTTCTTTCATTTTGGGGTTTTCAAAGTAGTATATAGCTTTCATTAAAATAACCGTTCCTCTAAGAATTTGCTCCATTGTGATTATGGTGGTATAAATCTCATCTGGCAATTAAACACCAATAATATGATAGTCATAGATTAGGCATAGCTACCTGAACTCTGACCTGCTGTCAACAACCACTGAAAGACCATTTTGTAAGAATGATCGCTCACATTATTATTTGAACTTCATGAAATTCATGAACTATTTATCTTTCTTTGTAGCTCATTAGTCTAGTTTACTTTGAGATAGCACATAGTTGAATAGTAAATGATGTAATGGGATCCTTTTCTTCTAATATATATTAGTATATTCTGATATACTGTATATTGATAAACTGTATACTAATCAGTATACAATTAACTATCCGATTTTGTGCAGTTGAATAGGAAATGATGAAACAGGGTCTTTTCTTCTTTTCTTCGAATCAAAGTGACAACCTAACTTAGACTTTCAATTAAGCTTTCCAGCTTCCTACCTGTGTTCTTGTATTGGTTTCTTACGTAGGAACATTTTCTCTGCATGGACAGAAACAGTTGAAAAACTCAGCTCCCACCGAGAAATAAATTACATGCCAGCTATAATGAGACATCAACGTCTAGTAAATTTTCTTTTGCTTGTGAAAATGTGGCAGTATGAAGTAACAGTCAATGATTATTTATTGTTAATTCCCTAATGTTGGCTTCTGATGCACATGTCAATTGTGATGTGACTAAATTGGACAGAATTATCAGTTATTTAACATATCCACTTGATTGCACATGGATGAAAATGGCTGTGATAATCTAGCAGGGATCCTTTCTGTTTTAGTGAAGCATGTAGGTGCTCATCCTGCAGACCAGTACAAATGGACCTCTCACTGGCTTTAATGAAGATTCGCTTTCTGACAGTGAGCCAGACACTCAGATCAAGGAATAGTCCCTGTATCCTCAGATGTGTTTAATTCCGTTTCAATGGTTCCACCTTCTTTATTTATAATTTCTAGTTATAGATTCTTGTGGGAGGTCCAAGGGCTGTTTTAAACTGTTTTGTCTTTCTCAACAAGAATAATAGAATAAGCACTATATAATACTTGCTTTGTTTCATCGATGTTTTATTAACTGCCCTTCTTCCACATTTATTTGATGCTCAAGTAATATATGCAAACCACACTTGTAAATAATTATTTCGCTGTTTTCCAAGATATTTTCTAAGATATCTTGAGGAAAATAACACATTGAATTTTATTTGCACATATAATTCATTTCAATAATTGTCAGAACTGAATGTCTTACTTGAACAAATGCCATATCTAAAAACAAGAAGGATAGAATTAGATCAGTGAGGGGATGGAAAATAAACAACTTAACTTAGAGAGATACAGATATATAATTTGTACCTCAGATCTGAGATCATTTCTCAGCCTGATCCAGAAGTCATAAAGATGTGACACCAAAGTACAAATCTGCCGGTTAAGATCTTTGTTGTGTTTTTGCCAAATCCTGTAAAATTTTCCTCAAATTATCGCTCCTGACTATCTTTTAATCTCTAGTTCGTTGCTACTACCATAGTCCAGTTCCTTCAGTTTATTTATTTATTTTTTCTAATAAAGAGGTCATATTAATCTAACTTAAATATTGCTTTATCAATCAATGTCTTGCTTAGAAATTTACGGAAGTGACCTTTTTTCTTCTCCATCAATACTAAATCTTTCTCCTGGTCCCAGCCTTTCTTGATTTAGCCTCACTCTGGCTCTCCAATCTTATTTTCTGTACTCTGAAGACAAACCTCTCTGCTTCTGCTAGTCCTTTTCCCATTATGATTATTTCATGTCCCGCTTGCCTAAAAGAAATTTCACTATAACCCTCAATTTTGAAATCCTCTTTATCCCTTAAGGATCAACTTCAAGGATTGATTAATTTTATGATTATTCCAGTTCTCATTGATAATCCTATGCTGTTAAATTCTCTTGTACGTATTATTTGTAGCATCAATTTAACATTTATATGGATAATGTGAGTCTTAAAGTCAATGACATTTCCTTATTTGTTCCTACCGCGAGGACAGGTGGGGCTGAGTTGTTGTTCAATCTCTGTTTAGTAATTGCAGAGAATCTTTGATATCCATTTCTATGTATTAACTTTCCCTACAGCATTATCTTCATTATAATGCTTCTCTTTTGCAGCAATTTCTTCTAATTTTTAAATCTTCTTATATATTCTGTCTTCTTGTAAGCCATCTCAAATCCTTGTTAGGAGAGGTAATCTTCCATGAGCCCTGAGCGACCCTGCACATTCTTGCTGGCTATGCCAAAGTGTAAGGCCCTGACTACTCTTTATCTAGACCATTTCTCAAGATTGTGTTTATAGCAAGAAACCTTGAGGGAGGAGGTATTAACCAAGAGCAGGCTTGTTTACTGCTTACTATAAAACAGTGGATTCCGCAAGCTCAGTGTTCCTTAGCTGTGGCACAAACCCACTGTGTGCACAGCATCCATTTGGGCCCATGGGACTTGGGGGCCAAGGGAACAAACACACATACTGATCCTCATGCTGCTTGCTGTGCCATAAATATTAAAGTCTTTTGCCTCTGGCCCAAGAGTCTCGTGTCTTCCTTCAGCATTCATAACAGCAGAAGGCTAACTTATTAGGTTGTAATTCAGATAAAATGAAACCCAAGACCAAACAATGCTTTATGGAAAGATAGAAACTATTCCATAAATTAATATAAATAAATGTGCTTTGAGGCTTTTAAACCAACCCACTGTGCCAGCACTGTCCTAAACATGCTGAACATGTAATTGGATGTAAGTATATACTTAACTATGCTCTGCAGAGCTTATATATCATAAAACCGTAGCAGCAGTAACAGTAATTAAATTGGTCATTTCTTAGAATTATGTTGAGAATACTCAAGCTATTAAAATTGATTGAACTTTTCTGCTTCAACTAAAAAGATGAATATCGAGAATACATTTAACTTCAGCTTTCTTCGGGGGAGGTTTCTGAAGAGCACTTCAGTATAGAGTTAAGAGTTTTATTTATTTATCTACCTCAGTCTGTGTTCTCCTTTTATCCTCTTTGGTTCTTTTTAAATTTTTTGATCTTCATTCTCACTACAGTTTTGAGAATGTAGCACTTCTATGTGGATAAAAGCAGGAACATATGTTTTTAGATTGTTTAGGGTTTTTTTTTTTTTTTTAACTCTAAGTTTGAAAGATAAAAGGAAACTATGAACATAGAAATAAATGACATATGACCTCTGAAGGACTGGGGTAGAAAAAAGTTAATATGTATTGATCAGTTAGCAAGTGCCAGGTGCTTTTAAAGTACTTTACATGCATTATATCATTAAAGCTCCCCATCATCTAAGAGTTAAGTATTATTAGGAGAAGAAGCTAAACTATTAGAAAATGAAACTAAGTAAGGTTAGGTAAGCAGCCCAAGTCCATATTGTGGCAAGCAAGATTCCAACCCAAGTGGGTCAGCCATCAACACCAAAGTCACTTAACCATTACCTCTTATCTCCTGTGATAGTTAAGTAAAGGAAGTTACAGCAGAGGCTGTTGTGTTCTCCAGAACCAGTTCTCCTATCCTCCTGGGCAAGACTACACTTCCCAGCCCTCCACCACCTCTTACATCTAGATGTGGACATGTGACTAATTCTCTACAATGGAATGTGAGCAGAAGTGATGTACCAGGCCAAAAGTGTGCCTGCCCCGTGGTCTCTTTTTCCATCTACTTGCTAAAAGCAAAGGACTTTAAGGATCATAGAAGATGACAGAGTCACAAGATGGAAGGAGCCCAGGTTTCTGAGGCATCACATGGAAGGCAACCCCACTGAACACCAGCATTGGGCTAATATTAGAAGAAAAAGCAAAACTTTTATTATGTTATACCACTACTATTTCAGAGTTTATCTATCACAGCAGTTCACTTTACCTGACTAATACAGATGGATATGATCAAATATCACCATTAGGAGCATTAGAAGATACTTAAATATTTGATGAAATTATGATGGCATTAGTTACTTCTGAGACTTCTAAAAGACTTGATTATTACTTTGCATATGTGAAAGAGCAAATATTGTTATTACTTTCATAAAAAGAAAAAAATTCCAAAAATATTGGGAGTGGTGCCAAGATAGTAATAACCTCATCTATGAACTGCCTCTGTTTAATTGGGCAAGATTTAATCTCTATCAGCCTCCGTTTCCTAATCTGTAAAATGAAACAATCCAACCATTTTAGGGTTGCTGTAAAATTGCTAGACTAATAGTGTACAGAAACACAGTGGTGTGCATGCTCCTTGAGGATAGAAATAGTGTCCAGTTTATCTGTGCATCTGTACTAGGACTGTTTTAGCACATAGGACATGTCAATAAATATTGAGTGAACTTCCAGTGGTTAGAATGTGATATCCTGATATCCATGATATCGTGATGCCAAAAGCATTTTGGCATTTTGAGTCAAAAGCCAAAAATGTATCTATTCTAGTTGACCCAGTATTAACATTTAGCATTATTTATGAATAATCCCAGCAAAAGAAGAAGTGAGATAGGATGCCTTATTTCAACCTTTGGAAACAGTCTAGGTATCTGACTATACAGAGTAATTTGGCAAAGTGTGATAGAATCACTTGCTGCAAAGTTTTCCTACTGTTAAAAGGTAAATAACAAAAACCATATTAACATCATGAAAGTTGATGCTAGAAAACTAACTGAAACACAGAATCAGAGCTATGTCTTTTTTTAAAGTATGGAAAAATTACATTTATACTTAGTAAAGAATTAGAAGGGAACATACATAGAAAATTGAAAACAGTTTGGTATCTTAGTGATAGAATTGTGGAATTAGTTTTTTCCTTTTGGTTGATTTGCAAGGCAAGGTGGGAGAAGAGGCTAGAAAAGAATTTATGGGTTAGCTATTTAAAGATCTTAAATGGAAAAAAAAACTTTGAATTTCATTCTGTAGGTACTGGGGGCCTTAATATTTTTATACAAATCTGTGATTGAATCTAGCTTTTAGAAAGATAATTTGTAATAAGAGAATATGGTAATAGAGAGAGAGATTAGATCCTTATCTCAGTAAGTCAGGTGACAGTGGTGGGTGTGAATTAACAATGTCTTTTATTTTCTGTATTCTGATGCTTTGACATATGGGGCCTTGGTTACTCTAGATGGACTCCCTCTCCCAGGGGTAGCCAATACCTAGAGATAATAAACCACTGGCTTAGGAGTACTTCTTTTCAGATGCAAACCAACTAATCCAGAGCCCTCACCTCAACCACCTTCTTCATCGAGCTCTCACACTCTGGGCCATTGTCCACCTGCCCTAATCACCCCCAGGCCAGACACCAGATAGCTAGGGACAGCCCCTATGCCCCAGACCAGAGGAAATCATTCAAACTAGACAGTCTTCAGCCTGTTCACCCTGCCTCATCTATTCCTCCCTGCGGAAAGCACAATAAAGGCTACTGCCCTCAGTTCCCCTTTACCCTCTGCCTCCTGACTGACCCTGGTGCTTCCCCATGTGGCCCTACATGCTGTGGCCCCATGTGGTGTGGAATGCCCCCTCCTCTCGGGAACTGTGAGTGACAAACTTTCTTTTCAATTATAATCATCTCCTGTCTGTTGGCCTTACTATACCTCAAATTTTCTATTAGTACTCTATATTTTAAAGTAAGACATTGTGGGCCTAAGTGAAAGCAGTGAAAATGAGGATAGAGAGGAAGATAGAGAGATGTTTAGGAGTCAGAATTACAGGTTTTGATGGTGATAGAATATGAGGAATAAGGGAATGGAAGGAACAGATGATTACTGACGGATTTCTAGCTTGATGATATTAACTGTGAGAAGGGATAAACTAGAAGAAAGAGTTTTGAGGAGGAAAGATAATGAATTTGGTTTGGAACTTGTGGAGTATAGAGACATCCATATAGAGATATCTAGTAGGCAGTTACAAAGAGGTGTTCTGCACAGTGGTTTTGAATCTTTTATGACCACGACATGCAGTAACAAATACGTTTTACGTCTGACCCTGTACCAAGATATGATCTCATATTTCACAAAACAGTACCCTTTTGTTTGTATGATACACTCTGATAGTTTCTGTCTATGCCGTCTATTTTTTGTTCATTTTTAAATGTGTGTTTTAAGCCACTAAGTTGAATTCATGAACTACTACAAGATCACAACCCATTCATTGGAAAACACGGGTTTGGAGCGTAAAAGAAACTTAGACTTGAAGATATTTTAAAGTCATAAATACACTGATGTTAGTTGAACCTGTGGGACATTTTCTAAGGGTCAAAGTGGGGAGCAAGAAAATTTCCCAGATTATAACTCTATAGTATACCAAACATTTAAAAATTTTAAAGCTGATAGAGGAAAAGGAGACAACAAAAGAAACTGGGAAAGAATAGTAAATCTTGTGATAGATTCAGTAAAGTAATGTTGAGAAACCAAGAAAGAAGAACATTTCAAGGAGAGAATAATCAGCAGTGTCAGGTGCTGACGATACCAAATAATATGAAGAAAAACAAGACTGGATTTGTAATCTGAGGCATCGTTGATGGTAAATGAGAAAACAATTTCAATATGGTACGAGTGGAAAAAATAAATGGGAGTTAAAGAAAGGGAGGCAAAGAAGTTAGACTTCTTTTTCATAGAGGTTGTTCTTAAAGGGAAAAATATATAATACATATAATAATAATATATAATTGTGCATAATATATATTAATATAATTTATATTTGTATATATATGAATGACAGTAAGTAAGGGGGGCAAAAAAGGATTCAAGTGAAATCCTTGAAACAGGCTGGTTTGTGTGCTAGGGATGCATGTTAAAGAATAAATGTTTGCTGAATTTTTTGAAAAGGGAATTTAAAGAGTTTAAGAGGAAATAGATGAAAGTGACCAATAGGTGAAAAAATAATAGGAACAATTAGAATAGGATTATGACCATTTCAGTTATTTAGCTTAGAAATGGACAACCTAGAAACTAATAGCAAGAATCATATAATAGCTATGGCCCCAGATTAAGAAAGATGAAAAAATAGTCTGGTTAAGTTAGTATATATTTGAATATACATGTATATACATATAGACATATATATATATATTTTATTAATAATTAATGTATATATAATTTCTTAGGTATAAACTGGTTTAATGAAGATAGAGTAGCCTTTCTGAAATACATATTTTTAATATATCTTTTGAATGATTTAGAATCAGTCACCTGGAAGATATGGTAGATTACTACTGGAAGCTATTCTGTGAGTTTGTGATCGTTTTATCTGTGTTACAGTAAAAATCTAATATTGGTTGAGAGGGTTTAACTAGAACCTGCTATGTAAACTTTTCCCCCTTTTAAACAAAAAAATTTTGTGATGCTACATACAGCTTTAAGATGCCATTCTACAGTAAATGCACTTACACCTTGCATTAATCTCCAATTTAAAGATTTACCATGGTCATGCTAGAGCAAAAAGCTTCTTGTTGACTCAAGGGGAAAAGCATGTTAATGCAGAAGTCTAAGATGATGCTGTTCATTCCACCACAGATTTAAATATGCCATTGAGAAGCTGTGCTCCTAGGCATAGAGTTGGCTAAAAATCCCCAACTGATTTGTTGTGGGAGAATGGAATAGTGAAGGAATGTGAGCTGGTGGGAAATAGCACTGGATTATGAGTCAGGAACTACAATTTTGCTCCACCTTGAGCAACTCAATCTCATCTTTAAATGGGACTGAAAATAACTGTGCCTCCTATCTCACAGGATTGTGATGATTATTCAATGAGATAATAAGTGTGGAGATACCTAAATAAGCAAAATAAATAGATGAATATAAGGCAGTAGTATTGTGATTATTATGATTAGATCTATCCAAACATTACTGTCAAATTTGCTTAAAACAGCACGTTGCAGGGTGCTTTGGCTCATCCTCAGCCCAAATCCCAATGTGGCCAAGTGGACTTTTTACTAGGGTTCTTTTTCAAAGTTTTTATGAACTTTTTTAGAGTTGGCTGTCCTTTCACTATTATGTATTAGTGATAGAGAAGTTTTGCAGGGCTCCTTGAGTGTTACTTCATGAAGTCTGTGATGTGTAAGCAGATGAAAAATGTTATATAGGATTAATGTATATCACAGGAAAAAACCTGTGAAGCAAGTCATTCATGTTTTCTCTGGGCTCATCCTCTTCGGGAGTTAGAAAAATGAGTGCATTTTATACCAGAAAAAGAAGAATTTCAAGACAAGTAATTCCTACTGGATTTTAAAATATGAGGCAAGTAAAATGATTCTTAGATTTTTAAAAGAAGAAAGGGAAGGGAATAAAAACTCTGCATTTTTAAGGAACTTCTTTCATCACTTTAACATGCAGCCAGAAGCAAAGATATATTCGAACCCAGCCAAGAAGAGTGTAAAAAAAAATAAATTGGACAAACTTCTGGGAACTTCCAGAACCATAATTTAAAAGTAGGGAAAAAGCTTCCAAAGTGTCATCATTGTTAGAAATCTCAGAGCTTCACAGTAGCATTGGAATCCAGCAGAGTCTTCTTCCTCTTTTCTGTAGTCTTTCTATTACTCTGTTTAAAGAAACAAAGTTCAGGGCCGGCTCCATGGCTTAGCGGTTAAGTGCGCGCGCTCCGCTGCTGGCGGCCCGGGTTCAGGTCCCAGGCGCGCACTGACGCACTGCTTCTCTGGCCATGCTGGGGCCGCGTCCCACATGCAGCAACTGGAAGGATGTGCAGCTATGACATGCAACTATCTGCTGGGGCTTTGGGGGGAAAAAAATAAATAAATAAAAATTAAAAAAAAAAAAGAAACAAAGTTCATCATAACATAATAGACTGGTAGTCAACATAGTGCAAGTCCAGGAGAAGAGACTGATGTTCAGCCAGTTTTTACACTTCATTTGTGTACCTAAACATAACATTTGTCTTCAGTCATTTAAAAGTATATGCTGCAAATATCCATAGTCCTCTGAAAATTTGAAATCCTATAAATGCACATAGGACAAATTTAGAAGTATATAACTTATGAGAGAAACTGCATATTAATCTACATGGAAATAAATAAAAGTAATCCTCTGTATGTCAACACTAGTTACCTGCCCCTTCTGATTTCATCAATACCATTACTTGATAAAGAGGCCCCAGATCCTCTTTTGCTTGATTTTTTTCCTTCCTTTTTCAAGTTCTTTTTGATTCTGAAGCCTTGGAAGCATCCAATTCAGATGCATAGACCTAGGTCGGAAAAAAAGGAGAGAGACCATTAACTGTTACTGGTGCCTCATAGTAATAAAAATCTTTGGAAATATTATTTGAATCAGCTACACTAGAAACACTCAAATTATCAGGAAACACTAGTCAGTATACTGGAAGGTGACTGTGTTAGGCAGAATTCTAAGATGACACTCAAGATTTCCGCCCTTTGGTGTATACATTCTGAGCCACTTCTCCCCAGGAGTGTGGTGTACACATTCTGTGAATATGATGGAATATCACTCCTGTGATTATCTTTCATTATATGGCAAAGGGATTTTAGAGATGTAATTAAGGTCCATAATCAGTTGACTATGCATTAATCTAATGGAAGATTCTCTTGCGTGGGCCTTATCTAATTAGGAGAGCCCTTAAAAGAGGTAAGATCCAGCAGATGCTCTCCAGTAAACCTCAAGGAAAAAGCAAACAGCCATGTTTGTGAACTGCCTGTGGAAAGAGGCGACCTCTAGGGGCTGAGGGCCTCCATCCTATAACTGCAGGGAAATGAATTCTGCCAGCAACCTAGATGTGCTTGGACAGGGACCTTGAGGTCCAGTGAGAACAACAGCTTGGCTGACGCTTTGATTTCAACCTGGTGAGATTCTGTGTAGAGAACCCAGTTAACCCGTGCCTGGACCATCCTGATCCACAGAAACTGTGAGATAATTAATTTGTTGTTTTAAACAGCTAAGATTAAATGGTAGTTTGTTAGACAGCAATAGAAAACTAATACAGTAACACAGAGAATAAAGTGAAAGACTATGTGAGAATTCCAAACCTATTCAGAAAAACAACTAGAAGTAACTGCCATTTATTTACTACCTGCTGTGTACTGGGCGTTATACTGGAAGTTTTCTCTAATACTCACTGCAAGTTTTATGAGAAAACTAAGACTCAGTAAAAGTTTGAAACTTACCCAACTTCCTTCCCAGTCTGTCCATTGCACTGTCTAGTGTGGCATCCACTAGCCACATTTGGCGACTGAGCACTTGAAATGTCGCTATGCCGAACTGAGATGAACTATAAGTGTGAAATGAACACTGGATTTTGAGCCTTTAGTGCAAAGAAAGGAATGTAAAATACATCAATTATTTTTGTATATTGAGTCCACGCTGAAATGATATTTTGGATATATTAGGTTAAATAAATTATATTATTAAAATTAATTTTACCTGTTCCTTTTTACTTTTTTATGTGGTTACTAAAAAATTAAAATTATCTATGTGGTTCACATATATTTCTGTTGGAGAGAGGAGAATTTGAAAAACAAGAAACAAAACAGAACTCCCATTCCACTACCCAGAAACAACCATTGGTAAGATTTTTATGCACTTCTCTACTGTTATTTTTAAGGTATAAATTTTTCTCTTCCTCCACAGTTTATTGCAATATATCAAGAAACATTTGTAGAGCAAGAGAAAGAAACCCCAGGAGAGCTTAAAATATTTGCCTGAGATGTTCCATTTGTTAAGTGAAGGAGCTGAAATATAATCCCATGTCTTTCTGACTGAATCTGTTGCCTCCAAAACCTGTGTTCTTTTCTACTTTACCACAATACCTCTCCTGAAGAATCTTTACAAGAGAAATTAAAAGATGACTCAGTATTACATTATAGAAAATATTAAACACAGAAAGAAAAGTCAACAGGGCCTGAAGTTTTACATTTTTATGAATAATTTCATTTGGAAAAAAATAAAACTATATTTCTGAAATTTCTTAGTTACCAATGTTTATAGGATTGATTGCAAATTTTTTCTAGAATATATTCAAGAGGTATAGGTGGGCAAGAGATGCTGGATATAGTCAACTTTGGTTGTTAATGCTAGTAGTTATTACTAGGTATGCATAGATTTGAGTACATAACTGCTTTAGAGATAATTCTTTTAAAATGAATTTTGCAAGAAAAAGAAATTACAGGCATACAGATAGGAAAGGGAGAAATCTTTGCAGACTATGTGATTTTGTGTGTAGAAATTCTTAAGGAATCTTTACAAAATTTTCTAGGACTAATAAGAATTGAACAAGGTCACAAGACACAAGAACAATATACAAAAATCAATTGTATTTCTATATTCAAGCAACAGACAATCTGAAAATGAAACTAAGAAAACAGTCAGTCATAGTAGCAAATCCAGTCTGTGGACTAGCAGGTTCATTTCCACCACAGGAAGATCCAATTCTTTGGTGTATAGACAATATCTTAGTGTATTCAGGGTGTTTTACCCTCAAATTAAAACATTTCATTTTACTTTGATTTCAGAATATATATTACTAAGTTTCAGTATTCATTTCTGAATTTAGCTGAGATTAGCTTGTTTTACATACTAGCTTTTTCAAAAAGCAAACACAAAAAAGTTATGCATTAAATTATTCCTGCTAAATGTATGAGCCGACTTGACAGTTTTCTCCTGCTTTTTATTGCACAACAGATGTTGACATTTCGAAATAAACAAACTTTTTTTCCCTAGAAGTGAATTTCCTTCTTTATGAATCAGTTTTGGACAAGTTAGTATAGATCTGTGTCTTCTAGAGAGTATGTGATTTATTATTTTTACAACAAAATGGCTTAAAAGAAAAATAATTATAGTACCCTGAAATTCATACATCAGCTCTTTCCTTCTCTCCTGGGCCATAGTTCTAATTATTTTTTCTAATGGTAATTGATAACCTGGTGAATTCCCTTGCTATTGCAGCTTTGTAGAATTTTTTTTGCTCTTAGCTTTCTTGGGAATAATAGAAAATCTCCAAGTTCAAATATATGTCAAAGTGATGTACTCCTTCTGTACATAAACAAAAACTGTACAGAAGTGTGTTAAAGGGGACTTCCATTTTTTATTTCAGATTTGCATCAGAAAGGTAGTGACAGTTCATTAGCACTTGAAGTATCTAAAACTTGGAAAATATATTTCACAATTCAAGGTTAAATGGGTCATCATCAGCTATGAAAGCAAGTGTCATGCACTCTGTAGAATGTTTCATATATTTCAAAGTGTTATCTCTTGCAGGGAAACACAACTCACCATTCTTCAGAGAAATGACATGACGATGGGAATATCTATACTGTCTTATCCTTTAATATATGTATAAAGAATCGGCTATGCAGATTTTTCCTCAGGGAAAGTTTCACACTGGCTCTAGTAGTTGTTATCAGTATTAAAACGTTAGATGAAAAAGATTGTACAGTTATAAATTATCATGCTTTGTATGTGCTTTTGCAACAGCACTTTTTTAATACTGCTATAGTTGCTTGTAGAGTTTTAATTAAGAGAGAACTGTCGCCACAGGTTGGCTGCAGAAGGCTACAATCTCCAGCAGAGAGAGAAATACCAGTGCCAGGTCCTACAAGTTGGGTAGTGAATGGGGGGTCGGGAACATAAAACAGGCTTGTAATTAAAAGCATAATAGTCACCTTTTTCTAATTTAATGAATAATATAAAAATATTTAAATGCATTCACTTATTTTTAAAATAATTCCCTATTCCTTTTAATGCCTTATAAAAGTCTTCTGAATGTTGCTGCCCCTATAGGATTTTTTTTTTTTTTTTTACTCTCAGCACGTGGTTTGTTTTCTAAGCTGGATAATAATTCTTAACCACAAAAGTTATGATCGAAGAAGATTTAATCCTTTTCTTGTTTTCCTCTGATTCATTAGAGTCAGGATTGTACTTCCATGTTCACCAAAGAATTTTTCCTACAAAGTGACTTAGATCAAAGAGAAGACAGTCTTAACTTACTCTAGAAAAATCATTCAGAAAAGAGATTCCTATGAAGTTCTAACTCAGATGAGCTATCAAGAATTTGTGGCTAGGAATATTTAATACATAAGGGGGGAAAATGAAGTTTAAATAATTCTGTGTTATTTGTTCATTGAGCCTATTACCCCATTTTTAGGTGCATTTTGAATAAGACTTAAGATTTCCAATCTTAATCCAGACTACATACACATAGATCAAAGGAAGAATGCTCTTGCCTCAAGGCTGTAATTCTGATCAAGGCTCACGATTTCTTCTTTCTGCTTTCACCCTGTCAACCAAGTAATTATTTCTGCTTTATCCTCAGTTATCTTAACCAATTATAACTCTTTGGAACAGGTGAGGTTCCTTTTTGCACAATACGATGGGTGGGACAACCTCCCATTCCCGATTCTTGTAGTAAATTAGTGGGTACTGAGAAGAGAAAATAATTGCCATGCCATGCCATGCCATAACAAACTTAACATAATCTATCGTTTCTTCATCGAAGTATTAAAAATTATGGCAAATTCTATTCTCCAAGAGGAAGTTTTGGACAATCTGAAAATGTTTGTGTTGGTAACAGTGTATCTTCTGATGTCCTTTATGATGGGCTTTGGTTTTTGGTCGAAACTTTATTCTATATATATCACTTAACAGCACACTGGAATTGGAAGGGGCAGGATTTGAGCCAAGCCTCCCTACTTTCTCATTTAACATACTCACTATAATTCTTATGGTGAGAGACAAACTGGATAATTGGAGAGAAGAGAAACAAGGCATTTTACTTTATTACTTTCTTTTATGATATCATGTAAGTATTCTATAGGGTGTTTGCTTTCCTCAAATGTATCATAGCATACTACAAGGGAATATAACCAGTTTGGAGGGAAGAATTTGCCGTAGAAATAAAAGGAGCTAGAAAACCTAGAAATCTAACTGTTCCTGCAGTCGTTTCCTATTCTTTCTTCCTACTACTTCTGTTATCCATCACTTTCCTATATCTCGGATGAAGCCATCATCCTTTTATGTTTACAGTTCCAGTTGGTTAAGAGGCAGTAGTTACTTAGGTTTATTTGGACAAGAGGAAGAAGAACATGCTCACAACAGAGAAGGAAAAGTCAAATTATGCCATTTATCATTTTGCCAAATACTTGAATATGTTATCATTTCAAATGGTGACATCTAAAATCTTGCATTGAGAACCAGAATAACATCTTTCAGTTCATTCAGAATAATGACTTTATACACCTCCATGCTGATGAATCTCTTTTAAAACCAAACCAGTATTTGTAAAAAAAATTTTTTTTCCCCCAAAGCCCCAGTAGATAGTTGTATGTCATAGCTGCACATCCTTCTAGTTGCTGTATGTGGGACGCGGCCTCAATATGGCCAGACAAGCAGTGCGTCGGCGCGCGCCCGGGATCCGAACCCGGGTCGCCAGCAGCGGAGCGCGGGCACTTAACCGCTAAGCCACGGGGCCGGCCCCAAACCAGTATTTGTAAATCCAGAGTCATAGCGTTTTAAAACAAAAGGGAATCAAATTACATACGAAAATAAAACCCCAAAAACCCAAGACCCAGGAAAGGCTCAGTAATTTGTATAGTCACATAGCTAGGTACTAGTGTCAATGAGTTTAGTGTCCATACCTGCTGGATCCTAACTCTCCTTTCTACTACTTGACTCTGCCTTTGACTTGAGTAAAGGACAAATGTGGTGGTCATAAGATTTACAAAAGAATTGACTATAGGGTTATTTTAAAAGCAGACTCTCACAGTACATTAAACATGTAATTTTAAAATTAAAAACAAAACCAGAAACTATAGTAGCTACTGGTTCCAGATATAAAGTTAATCATTACATCTGTGCTGTTAGATATGCATTATTATCTCCAATTTTATAGATTGGAATGTGGAAGTTTAGACAGGTTGTTAGTTAGATGATTTGCCCAAAGTCATGCAATAATAGCTGCCAAAACACAGAATTCATAGCCTGTCTGACTTGAAAGACCAACCACTTTCCATGACACTAGGCTTTTTCTCCTTTGTATTTTATGCTTTTCAAAAAATCAATTTCTTATGAAGCAAAGCATAATTGTTCGAATAAGAATGTAATACTGCTATGAAGTCGTCTAGAACTGCATTTATGTCCACCCATCCCACTAGCATCTGCCTTCTATAAGTTATATTGAGGAATTTCTGTTACCTGTGAGTTCCACATCATGCCAGTCTCCTGTGCCTCCATGTTTATAATTCACTGTGTCTTTCTCACCATCCTGCAAAAGTTCATAGGTCTAAAATTACTCGACTCTTTATCATTTAACAACATTAATTGTTTGCTTGGGTGACATGCCATATTCAAAATGAAGCCAGCAAGATTTCCAAATAAAGGAAAGACGTTTTGATAAGGAATATGGAAAATGTCGACGCCAAGTGAGAGCACATAATCAGGAAAAAGTCTGAATGACTCATGATTGATTTGGCTTATTTCTCCTCATTGTCAGTGCCTGACACCTTTTCCTATTGCATTATTCCTATTACACCTACCTCTTTCTGGTACATCTCTACGCTTGGCAGAGGCAGTCTGACCATCTCCTTTAAAGTGGACTATCTGGTTCACTATCCCTTTGGGGTTCATAGTCCTCTCAGTAGCTGTGTACATTTAGTCCAGTTGTTTGGCGTTTTCCCTTCTCTTTTCACTTCTTTTTGCCCAAACCAAACACACAACTCTCTTCCTCTTGAGTGGGACTGCATACCTGACATGGTTGTTAATGCGTTCAAGTTACAGGAAATGAAATAAATAAAGGAAATAGTGGGAAGGAAGACTATCATTTTGTTTGATGTCTGCACCCTCACTAGAATGTAAACTCCGTGAAGGTAGAGCTGTAACTATCACGTCTCTATTCCCAGAGCCTTGAACAGTGAACACATTTGAGTGAAGGAATGAATGAATTGAACTCATTTGCAAGGAAGCCTCAATAGCTGCTTATTGCTGTCAACTATTTTACTTTCTAATACTCAACATGGCAACACATCTTTTTCATATAACATACAGGTAGCTGCTATTCCTGTGCTGACATGTTGAAATACATTTGATTCACCTTTAGCTTGTGAATCTATCCAGTCATAGTCCTTGCTTTATAATCATGACTATGTGTAATGTTGTTGAGGTGATCACTTGTCTCTTTATCTTCTTGAGACTAATTAGGCCTTTTCCCTCCTCCCTGAATTCTTTGACATTTTCTGAGCTCCTAATAGTACCAGAAATCTGCTGGTGTGTATAATACATTCTGACAAATGAAATTTGGATAATTATATTGTTTTTCTTTAGAGATATACTGTGTTGTCTGTAGTGTTAGCTTTGAAAGCAAATATTTCAATTAAAGGAGTCGAAAATAGTTAACAGTCAAAGGAGGTAATACAGTGGGTTAGAAAGTTAGGAAACAGGTTCTTGTCATATCTTTGCTATTACCTACATTATTTCCTTCAATTTTGAAACATATTTCTGTTTTGTTTTGTTTTAACTTTCTGAAATTGGGATTTTTTTTAATTGATGTCAAAAGAAACTTGCCTGCTGCCAGGTACAGGAGTGAATTGTGACATGGTTGTTACCATGGTGCTCTGCCTAATTACAGATGATCAACAGTGATTCAGAAGAATCATTTGACTTTAAATGAGGTGAAGTCTTGTGATTATGTTACCAATGCAGAAAATAGTATTTAATTACAGTCCTGCACTGCCTAACGACTTTTCGGTCAATGACAGACTGCATATATGATGGTGGTCCCATAAGATTAGTACCATATAGCCTAGGTGTGTACTAGGCTCTACCATTTAGGTTTGTGTAAGTACACACTATGATGTTACACAATGATGAAATCGCCTGACCCATTTCTCAGAACGTATCCCTGTTGTTAAGCGATGCATGACTGTATATGGATTAAGGGGAACTGTTACCTGTTGGTATTAAAAAAAAAAAAATGGTGTACATTTAATGCAGTATTTTACCCCATACAAGATTTAATTAAATGGATGATTGATGTTACAATCCATGATGTCACACATAGAGAAAAAACAATAGTGTGTATGAAATTGTGTGAAATTGGGTTGGTTCCTTAACCTCCTTAAGCATTGATATCTTCACCTGTAAATAAGGAGTTAGGACAAAGGTCTTTCAAGATCACTTCCAACCCTAATTTCCTGTATTCTTATGTTGAAAATGAATCTTCAAAACTTAGCAAGATTTAAAAACTCCTAGTCGCCATCTAATATCACATTCTCTGTAGCCCACCAGGATTTCTCCAGTGCCCACTCCTGGAATTGTTTCAATAAAGGAAATTATAGAAATACTGTAAGTCTTTTAATGAAATCACAAAATTCTGAAGAAAAAAATAGACTTTTCCTCTGATCTATTTATGTATTTGGGGGAAAATGAAAGAACTATTTATTTATCAGCAAAGACCTTAACCCAGAAGGTGAGGACAAATGAGGATCCCATTTATTCATACCAAAATGTTTCTTTTATGACAATGATGATTTATTATGGTAAATTACATGTTAATTCTAAAAAAATCCAATTTTGTAGCAGTATGAATCACTCAGATTGTGAATTTAGATTATTTAAAGGATTCTACTTTGATGATAGCAGTCCAGTGCTCGTCTTTACTCTGTACCCTAAGCAGTGAGTATGTGATTGTGCGCTGTTGAACTGCATCAATATTTAGCCTCAGTGACAAATTTTTGTGATTGTTGTGCTTGCAACTAGAACTCACCTTGGCTCCTGAGCTTGCCAACTTCTATTTCTATAATTCTGAAGTGATTTCAGGGTAGATTCTAGTTTCTGGTATTTTGATATAGAAGGAGGAAGCATGACATATTGGGGTCAGTGCAATAATTGAACTTGAAAGGAGTTGGGAGGGAGGGAAATGAGCAAAAAGAAAATTGGTGTTCTAGAAAGGAACCCTAAAATGAACCAAATTTAAATATCACTTGGTCTTAGAAAGGTTATCTTTATGGCTTATTTTGTGTTTTGTGGATAAATGATGGTGCACTTCCAAGTATATAAAAGTTGCCCAACATATCTGTTTTTCTCCTGTTATTAAGCATTAACTTTCTTATCACTTAGGAGTTTGTGAGGACATAATAGAGACAATCATTTTGAAAAGACAGGCCTCTTCGTCTCTCTGCTATTCTCTACTAACTTTTAATGTTTATCTGGGATTGTGGATCCAAGATGAGTTTTTAGGTCTCATTTCATTCTTCTTCCTTTCTGCAGGAGTCCTATAAATTTTCCCCACTCTGCCCTATTTGCTTCAGGAGCCTAGATAGTACCAAAGGCATACCAGAACCTTTCCTTGCCATTACCAGTGAGTGGTCCCTCCTTCCTAAACATCTATTCATTCATTCATTTTTTCATTTGTTCATTTATATGTCTATTTAATAAATGTTTGTTCAACACCAACTTATGGGCCAAGTGTTCTGAATATAAATTTATATTAGCCACTGACCCTGCCCTCATGGCTTATGGTATGGTTAGGGAGAAAAGTAAGTCAACAATTACTGCACAATGTGGTAAGTATGGTGAGTAGACATATGTACAAGTGCCAGTGATCTAAATTAAACTGCACTGAAAGAGAGACAAACATTGTTTTTTAAGCCTTTGCTGTATCCTATGTATCAGTAGGTTTTTATGTGTTTAGTTGGTTTTATGTGTTTAGTATATATGTAGCAAGATGTCCTAATATCAACCAGTAAAGGAAAATTACTTTTTGAGATAACTGGGAATTTCAGACTGATCAGTGAGAAATTTCTTCTATATTAAAATTACATTATAGATTCACAAACATAATCATCTCAGATTTAGTGACTTTTTCTAATTTTTCTTTTGGTGCATGTGGAAACAAACATTACTCAGAGGAATTAGAAAAGCAATCTCATATTTTCTTTTTGTCATTGAAACTACTCTAAATTTTATTCACGTCACACTTTTTCAACAGGCTACTTCTCCCATGTATTGTTTTTAGAAAGATTATAGATTTTAGTTGAACTTTCCCTTTCCCATTTATAATATTTAATTTTACTTATACTCTGTCTTGTTCCAGACAGGGTGAATGGTAGTTTAGAAGGATATGTAAAATAGACACAGAATGAGTCAATTGGAAGCAAACATAAGTAAGGGTTGCAGTTGTCTGTATTGCTGGGTCTCAAGCAGGATTCCTCAACCTTAGTACTATTGACATGTTGAGCCACACAAGTATTCATTGTGGGGGTCATCTTGCACATTGTAGGATGTTTAGCAGCATCTCTGACCTCTACCTACTAGATGCCAATAGCATCCTAGTCATGACAGCCAAAAATGTCTCCAGACATTGTCAGATGTCCCCTGGGGGGCAAAATTTCCCCTGTTGAGTACCACTGGTCTAGAGGATAGATGTAGAGAAGTGTTTTGGAAGTAGAATCGGCAAGGCCATGGATTTCCTGCGGAGGTTGAGGAAAAGGAAAAAGTCAGAAATGAGTCCCAGATTTTTGGTCTGTGTGCTCAGTGGAAGCTAGTGTCATCTACTGAGACAGGGAAGACCGAGGAAATGTGGGTGGGATGGGGATGGGAGAGGTGAAAATCAAGGAGTTTTAATGGATTTGGACATCCCAAGTTTAAGATGTGCATTAGAAATCCAAAAGAGACGTCAAATGGACAGGTGAATTTTTAGTCTGGAGCTCAAGAGAGAATTTTCTAAAGCAGTTGGACTAGAGGAGAACATCTATAGAGAGAGTGTAGATAGAGGGGAAAAAAGGGATCTCGAAACCAAGCTCTGAGAGTGGTTAGAGGCGAACTGACCAGTGAAGGAGCTGGGGAAAGAAGAAAACAAGGAAACAGTGCTCTCAGGGAAAGCAAGGGAGGAAAATGTGTTAGGGAGGAGTATCAACCTATGAGAAAGGCTTCTGGGACATCGTTGGGAAATTTTAGCGATTATTTTGTTATTACAAAGCTAACTAAAATTATTTTTAGCTGTCAAAAAATTAGCTCCAAAAGCAAATAAAAAGACAGTAATAGAGACAAAAAAAATGGACTATGAAATGAAATTAAAATGCTAAAATTTGCAAATCATAATGACCTAAACCCTTGTTCTGGTTGTGCTACAAATCTTGGCTGTTTACATTCTAAAAGCCTATATAAAAGGCAGTGTTAGTTATTTGTTTTCACAATGACCATAAAGTAAAAACAAACTAGGTCGGGGTCCCCAGGACCACCCCCACGTTAGATGATTTGCTAGGAGGACTCACAGGACTCGGTCATTAGACATACCTACAGCTAAGATTTCTTACAATGAAATGACCCAAAGCAAAATCAGCAAAGGGCAGAGGCACTTGGGGTGAAGTCTAGAGGAAACCAAGCAAAGCTTTCAAGAGTCCTCTGCTAGTGGAGTCACACGGGCACACTTAAATTCCTATGTCAGTGAGTTAACGACAACACGTGTGAAATGTTGTCTACCAGGGAAGCTCATTAGAGACTCAGTGCCCAGGGTTTTTACTGGGGGCTAGTCACAAAGTCACCCTCTGCCAAGCATGTCCCAAAATTCCAGACTCACAGAAGGAAAGCAGGTATTCAGCATAAGCCACACTATTTATAAAACAGTTTAGGCACGGTGAGCCACTCTTATCAGTCTGGGAATGGTGGGAACTCTCCCGAAATCTGAGTTCCCGGATGCCAGCCAAGGGCCAACCATGCAAGCAGGGCTTTCTAAACCTAGCTGTCTCAGGCCTGCTGTGTTAACTCTTTTTTGTACACAGGCCAAAGCCCAGGAAAAACAAGCATTGTTGGCACTGAGACTAATCAAAATTTTTCTGGAATGGGCATTTGATTAATAAACTGCTTCCAACATATTCCAGGTCATTTGGCTAGCTAGTAAGCTAAAATTTTTGTCTCTTTGTATTGGGAGACAGTCTAGCATATAATAAAATAATCATGGACTGTGATATCTGACAAACCTGGCTTCTAGTCACAGCTCAGCTACTTGGCAACTCTCTGTACCTCCATTTCTGGTAATAAAACCTCCCATTTTGAAGATTCAATGAGATATATACAATGCCTAGCATTGGGACTGGCACGTTAAAGACCTTCAAAAATGGCGGTGGCATTGGTGTTGGTATAATAATTGCAGTAGTAGTTGTTTGTTTTATTATTGTCTGTCTTCAGTTAGATATGCCATTACTTTCTTGGATTAATCGGTTGTAATATCCACCCTACCGTATTTTCAGCTACATGGCTTCCAGTTTTTCAATTAAAATTTTAGTTGAACAGTATCAGAGGCATTTTAATAAAAATTTTACTGAGCTTGATTAGTTGATGAGAAGTAAATTGCTCATTTTTGATTACCACATTAACTCTTTCTAGCCATTCGGGTACCATTTAGTAAATTACCTCTTTTAGTACGGTACTGAAAATGTTACCCAAGTGACCAGAAAGAGTTAATAATGCACCAACAGACTGAGCAGTTTACTACCTGCTCACTATCAGATCAGTCTCATTATATTAAATGTTTCCCTTCCTATAATTGTCATTTTCTTTAAAAATGAAATATTGGATACGCTTCTTTATTTTTAATAGACCTTATAAGCTCAATGAAGAGTATGGTGGGTTCACTCAGAAGCCTTCTAAGGGGATTTAAGGTTTTGGTATTCTCTGTATAATATAGAAAATAAATCTGATGGGCATAATAAATGCATCTTACACAGTGCACAAGAAGGGCATTATTTTCCAAGGGCACAAATGATTCCCTGATTATGATCTCAGTATTAGGGAGTCAGATTAATGTGCCTTCCCTATGTGTTTGAGCACTGAAGAGAATTATGTCTCATGGTATTGTAGCAGGTAAACTTTTGTGTGGGCAGGATCCCTACCTTTTTATGATGTATACGTTATCAGTCCCCCTGCGGATGAGTTTTTACCCTAATTCTAATACACCTTTTAATTATTCAGGAATGACCCTCACTTTCTCGTTAGTAGGGACTTGCAATCAATTCTTAAAATTACATCTCTAGCTCAAATATTTTTCCAGGTAGCTTGGGAAAATCATTACCACTCACTTGGAAAGAATACTTGACTCCTGAAGTACTAGTGTTTTCACATAAAGGGTTATCTTTCATTGATATGTTATAGTCTGGGAATCTATGAGCCACTGAGTATTTACTGAGTGGTCGCTGTATGTGTAACATTATGTTAAGTGCTTTGAGTGGTACAGAAGTAATGTATGACTGGCTCACTCAGTTGTTTATTCAGTAGATACTTACTGAGCCAGCTGTGTGCTATGTACTCTAAGAATATGAAGATGAGTAAAAAGCATCAAAGAACTTGAAGTTTGATTGAGGAGATGGTAATGATGGCATCATAATACCATTGCACCTATAAAAGTGCAGTAAAAGGAATATGCCCAGCTACTTAGGAAGGTCAGAGAGGGAGACCTAACCCAGCGTGGAAGGAGTCAGGGAAAATTACCTGCAGGAGATGAAGCTGAGCTGAATCTTACACAGCATGAATAGGAGTCATCTAGGGACAATGGCATTTCTATAAGAGAGGACAATAGAAAGGCACAAATTTGAGAAAAATGATGAGCGGCGGAGGGCTGGTGGTACTGTCCGAGTTTTTTGTTGCTGAACGTCACATGCAAAGCAGAAAGCAAGGCTGGAAAGGTAGGGAGCTATCAGATCAGTGATATACTATGGTTTAAGTTTGCTGGTTTTAAAACCTAGTTGGAGAGAGAAAACTAATGTATGTACACAATGTAGACAGTATTATGTGTGATTAACAGTTGATCACTGGAGTCCATTATTGTATACATTCTTCCCCCAAACCCCCATGTTGTAGATGAAGAACCTATTGTTTAGATATTAAGTAAATTACCCAAGGATGCAGAGAAAATAAGTATGGAGATAGAATTCAATTCTACGGGATTCCAGAACACAAATTCTCAGAGAGATTGAATAATTTGTCCGGGATTACATGGTAAATGTCTGAGCAGGTATTCAGTTCAAATCTTTTTTCCTTGCATGAGGGCAGTATTGAAAATGGGTTCTATCTACATGGAAGGCAGGGAGAGAACAGTAAAATCTCAGAATAAACATGAGATGTTGGAGAAGGACAGTAGTATGTAAGTACCTTGGGGACAATAAAGTAAGCACGTATGTCGGTTTTCCCCACAGTGCCCATTGACACCTGTTGCCCTGGCGTAATTACTAATAACACCATCTTTCACTCTCAGAAGTTTTCCAGTTTGGATGATAAATTATATGATCACCCTCGATATAGAACATTATACAAATGTCAGGTTTTGTACCAACCACAACAGAAAGTGTGATTGGGGGAAGATTTAGGAATGTTGGTTTGGAAAGTGAGGCCAGATTATGTTTTCTAATTGTAATAGAATTGATTAAAAGTGGAAATGGGGGTAATCACTGATTTCACAATAGTATATTCTTAGAGACATGCCAGAGAACAAAATGCATCTTTTTTCCTCATTTCCTGTGTAGCCCCTGGGATAACCATGTTATTCAATATCCAAGCAAGTTAAAATTTTGGTGGATGGTTTTTGTTTTATAGCAAACTTCTTTGATATAGTAACAGAATCAGGATTGCTCTGGCACTGTAACCTGTTCCCTTCTCCTCAGATTAGCCTCTTAATATACGTATCTGGAAAGGATACTGTAGAGTGTTAAAGGAAAACAGCAACCAAGTTATAAATTTTCCTAAGGTTATTAGCCCTGCCTCAGGAAATCCTGTAGAGAGTTTCAAATAGAAAAGCTTTCACCTTTCCTATGGAAAATAAATTCTCAGTGGGACCGGGTACTTACTATTTTCTATCTTCCATGTATGTATTTGGGTGAATTTTGATATTTGTGTTGAAATTCTTACTGGTATTTCATTTTGTATGTGTGTGTGTGAGGAAGATTAGCCCTGAGCTAACATCTGTTGCCAATCCTCCACTTTTTGCTGAGGAAGATTGGCCCTGGGCTAACATATGTGCCCATCTCCCTCTACTTTATATGTGGGACGTCTGCCACAGCATGGCTTGATGAGCGGTGTGTAGGTTCACGTCTGGGATTTGAACCTGTGAACCCCGGGATGCTGAAGTGGAACGCATGAACTTAACCACTATACCACCGGGCCGGCCCCTCGTATTTCTATTTTTAAAAAGAAGTATTATGATTATTGTCTTCTCATAGACTCTATAGCAAAGACAGAATCCTTCTTAGGCCAGGATTTGGGCAGAGGAGAGAATCATCTCATTTCAACAATCTCAAGCCACTGTTATTTGTTGTTGCTGTTTTATTTTGTTTTAGCAAATATTTCTTCAAATATATAGGCCAAAGATTTATGCTCCTGAATCTTTACACTTTTTCACAAAGAATTTTTATTGCAATAGCATTTGATCCATAATGAATTATGTTATATATTATTATATATTAATAATAATAGTACCTACCTCAGAACTAGTGTGAGAATTAAATGAGTTAAAATATGTTAATATATGTAAAACACTTAGAACAGGGACTGGCACACAATAACCACTATACAAATGTTTGTTATTATTATCAGTTTTTCTAAAATAGGGTGTTGACCTCACAACAATGGAGAATTCTGTCCAATATGTAGATAAATGCCACAGACAAATATGGTGTGTGTTTATTTACATTAGATTTGCATGCATTAACTATTGTTGTTTCTATTATTATTGTTACTACCTTTATTTCCTGTTTACAGCAAGCTTTTCTTCTGGCCAGATCAAATTTGTAACTTGTCATTATGTTGGGGCAACCAGTGTCAAGTGGCACTGTCCAGGGAAAAATTGGTTGAGGTTTATAAGACATCCTCATAAAATTAACATCCAAATAGCTTCTCAAGTCTTTCTTCTATCCGTGTGGCTGTGTTCTAACAGTAGGGTCACCAGCCCGTTGAATGAGAATGTCACAGCAAATGCCTCTGCTGGGCATCTGAGCAGAATAGCTGCCAATATGCATGCCTTGCTTTGTACTTCAGTGAAATTCCAGTTAGAAACCCTGTGAGGTTTCTTAGTGGCTGATGACAGCACACAAATGGGTCAGAGGATCACATCCTGGCTGCCAGGGAAAGCCTGCGCTTTTTTTCTTTCTTTCTTTCTGCCAAGAAAAAAAACCACCGACTTGCTGAAAAAATAAGCAGAAGCGACTGCTGCTCGTCTGCAGGCTGGGCTCCCGTGTTTTCCTGCTCTGACGCCTTGAGGAACCCTGTGCACTCATAAACATGGCATGTTATTTTAGGCTTCATTCCTTAGCGTGAGCCTGTCCCTGCTAGCTCACCAACTCTCTGTGAAGTTAGAACTTCGTATCCCATCTGCTTGGGAAAATTTCATCTCTTGCCTCTCCTGGTCTCAGAAAGCTTAGGTTTCACTCACAGAACCATTAGATATTTCATTTGTTTGTGAAGTGGGTTATCTTAACTACTGTTTCACTGTACGTCAGAGAACCTCTTTTTTCCCTGCTTGTTTACGTTTTATGCATTCAATGATTGTTCACTAAAAGCCTGATAGTCAGCAAGATATCGACATGCTGGATACTCTGAAGGAGGGTTCTGAAGAATGAAAGATATAAATACAGTTAACTAGGTTTGAAACACATAGTTAGAAGCACACAGAAAGAAATAAGGTTTATAAGGAAGTACAGTATAGATAAAGTGTTATAGAAGCTCTGATACAAATCTGCCATTTCTTTAAGAATATCTCATTTTGTTTCTAGCCCTTCCTTGTCTCATCCTTCTTGCATTTTCCCAGCATCCTGTGGGACTCTTACATAAATCAAAGTGTGTCAGTGGTAGTTTCTTAAATCAGTTTTCGACAGGACTATCTTACACAGTTCACCATGAACCAAAATCTGTAATTGCAGGACATAAATTCTCGCTATGTAAATATCGCCAGTCTCTTTCTTTTCTATGTAAGGTCTCTCTCTTGTCTAGTTCAATCTTCTAATTATGTATTTTGAAGGCTTTTACCAGTTCTTTGCACCAGCTACTTTATCTTTCTGCTTCCATGGTCCATTCCTCCCTAAACCGAATTTTCAACTTCAGTCAAGTAAACTCTTTATTTACCGTTCCTACTCAGGCACTTTGCTGTCTCCTATATCCTGGCCTCTGCACTTGGAAACCCGTCCCACTCACACGCAGAATGCCTGCTTTCTCCTCAACTTAAGACCTTTTTTTGCCTCTGTTCAAGACTTTTCTTCTCTGTGATCTGTGCCAGCATAATCTCATTGCCTGTAGTAATTCTAAATTTTCCACTTGTGTTTCATTATACAGCTATGACTGGTTACTTAACGTTGATTTTTTGTTGGGTGTCGGTGGATCCTTTTGTGTCCCTGTCTCTATTATGTTGTACGCTGCAGTGTCTTCTTCAGTTTCCTAGCACCCAGTCGTGTTCTCTGAAGGTGAACGGATGCAAACTGACACAGATTTGTAGGTCTATGGAAGAGAGTTGACTCCTCTTGCTGCTCACTGACCACTATTTTAGGGAGTGCATTGTTCATAATCTTCCCAATGGCTTAACTATTTTTCACTAAGTGAGGCTTCTTAAGCACTTTCCATTTGCTTTTTTTGTGTGTGTGTGTGAGGAGATCAGCCCTGTGCTAACATCTGCCAATCGTCCTCTTTTTTTGCCGAGGAAGACTGGCCCTGGGCTAACATCCGTGCCCATCTTCCTCCACTTTATATGGGACGCGGCCACAGCATGGCTTTACAAGCGGTGTGTCAGTGCGGGCCCGGGATCCGAACCAGCGAACCCCGGGCCGCAGCAGCAGAGTGCGTGCGCACTTAACCGGTTGCGCCACGGGGCCGGCCCCTCCATTTGCTTTTGACTGTTCTTTTTGAGCAGGTGTAAAAATACCAGTAGTGCCTGATATTTGAATATTAAAATTTAGAAACTAATTGGCCCAGTATAAACTTTTAGATAGTATTTTTTTTAATTCACATGTCATAAGGGGAAATGCATATCCCTTCTTTGGCAGATTAGAGCAATAGACTATAATGGGCAGAAAGGCAGCAATTTTGCCAGAGGTCTGCCCAGGAAGTGTGTGATGGAGCAGTTGTGTTAACAAGTATTTATGGAGTGCCTAGAGGCATGAGGCATTTTGCTAACTGCCAAGAATACAAAAGTAAGCCAATCCAGACCAGGGTCCCATAGCTTGAAGCACTTATAATTCCATAAGGCAGTGACCACACAGATAAATGTGAAGTCACCACTGAGATGGAGCTTCCTCAAGAACTGTTACCTACTCTGAGTTTGAAGGGTGAGGAGGACACAAATGGGGACAGAGGAGGGGGAGAAAGAGGGGAATTACAGGTAAGGAGTAGAGCATACGCAGAGGTAGCAGGAGGGAGTATGACCCACTTGAGGAACCGAGAGATGATAATTATGGCTGGAACACAGCAAAGAGGTGCATAATGCGATGGTAAGCTCTGTATAAGGATTTGGACTTTTAGCCAAAAACCAATAAAGAGTGCCTGGGCTTAGAAGGATGTGACCTGATGAGTATTTTGAATTGTTACCCTGACTACAATATAGAAGAACAAATTGGTGACTGCTAGGAGATGAAGATACGTAGGTGGATTTTGGAAGATGTTTATGAGAAGATAGGAAAGTAGATTGGACACAAGAGGGAGGGAAAAGTAGGTTTCCAAGATGGCGCCTATGTTTATGATTTGCACGAAAGGATGGATAATGGTGCTATTTTCTGACATGGGGTATACTAGAAAAGAACAAGGTTTGGGGACTGGGGGAAGGTCGTGAATTTTGTTCTGAATATACTGAATTTGAGGCATTTTGCAGCATCCACGTGGAGATATCAAATAAGCAGTTAGATATGTAGCTGAGTAGCTCAAGGCAAACGTCAGGGCTATAGATATAAATTTTAAAGTGATCATTATATGGATGATAATTGAAGCTGTGAGTGTAAATGAGATTGCTTTTACTTAATATATGATTAGTTTTTATCTGGGTGGATGTCAGCAAATCTCTAAACACCTCGTGGCATCAATTTTCTTACCTGAACAAGAGGTAAGATCAGGAGCTCTCAACTAGTACGTCAGAATCTAATAGTAGATACCAAAAACTTACATGCTAGATCTCTTTTGACTAAGTTCCCCTCAGGGATTTCCTTTTACTCCACATCGCTGAAGAAATAAAAAGTAATGGAAAGTTGCTGCTCCTCATAAAACAGGTGTGGTTTTTAGCCAAGATGACTTCTAAGATGTCATCCACTTTTATAGTTAGCTGTGATTCTACCATATGATTAAAATAAAATTGAAAAAAAATGTTAACCAAAAAAATCAGTTGATTTATTTGATCTGCCTGTGGTTTGCATGGAAATACCTCTTTTTGGTTTGTGTGAATTTATTAGTGTATGCATACTTTTGATAGATTATATTTCAACAAACTGTTGTTAGCACCTCCCTAATATATCTCAAATCTACCAGCTCGTCTTCAGCCCCACTGCAGCCACCCAGGTCTGAGCCACTCACTCTCATCTCTCACCTGAACCACAGCAATTGCCTCCTGGCTTGGTTTCTAGCAGCCAGAATATTTTTTAAATCAAAAGCCACTTTTTAGTTGTGTCCTCCTCAAAACCACTCATGGCCTACAAGACCCTGCATAGTCATGCAGGCCTTTGCCTACCTGTCGGTCTTGGCTTGTTCCACTTTTGCCCCTGCCCTCTGACCTCCTTTTGGTTTTAAAACTGACTGGGGCTGGCCTGGTGCCGTAGTGGTTAAGTTCACGCACTCTGCTTCGGTGGTCCGGCGTTGATGGGTTCACGTCTCGGGCACGGACCTACACACCGCTCATCAAGCCATGCTGTGGCGGCATCCCACATACAAAATAGAGGAAGATGGGCACAGATGTTAACTCAGGGACAGTCTTTCTCAAGCAAAAAGAGGTGGATTGGCAGCAGATGTTAGGTCAGGGCCAATCTTCCTCACACACACACAAAAAACCAACTTACCAAGGTCTCCCTCTCCAGTGCTGTTGCACAATCGGTGTCCTCTTCCTGGAATTGCCCCTCTGGCTTGGAATAGCATCTTTTTCTCTGTCTTTAGATCTCAGCTTATTGTCAGCTCCACATTAGTGAGAAACCCTCCCTCACTACCCTATCTAAGTGGGGCTCACCATATTTACTCCCTTACTTTGTCCTTTTTGTTTCTGTTCATAGCAATTATATTAATTCATTTGTTTCCTTTTTATTATTTGTTTTTCTTTCTAGAAAAATTGAAAGCTCCTGGTAGGAGAGGCCACGTCTTTTGTGTTCACTTCTGTTCACCTAGCACCTGGTACTATGCCAGGAACACAGTGGGCGCTCTACAAATATTTGTCAAATCCTTGAACAAATTGAACATTTACCTTTTTATTTGTATTTTGCTTCAGTTAATTAAAGTAAGTTGTTTTGGTTTTTTTTTTTGCTATGGAAGATTCACCCTTAGCTAACATCTGTTGCCAACCTTCCTCTTTTTGCCTGAGGAAGACTCACCTTGAGCTAACATCCGTGCCAGTTCTCCTCTATTTTTTATATGTGGGTCCCCGCCACAGCATGGCTGCTGACGAGTGGTGTAGGTCCACGCCCAGGAACTGAACCCCGGCCGCCGAAGCAGAGCATGCTGAACTTAACCTCTAGGCCACAGGGCCAGCCCCTGTTAATTAAAGTAAGTTTTTAATCTCTGAAAACTTACACTATCCAGGCAACTGAAATATTCTGCAAATGTGCAGAGAAATAGAGAAGTCTACCAGAGATTTAATTTGTCCACAGAACATTCAGAAAATGGGTGATCATAAAAATCTCCAAGAGGTATCTGTTTTTGAAAAGTTTCTACATGTGCCCTTCCTCTAGTGTTAGCTGAAATCACTTCAGAAAGTATGCACATTGAAATCTGTATATATCTGAATACATATGACTTAAAGCTTAACTGTAGGTTTGCAACATGTTTATATTTGTAAAATCTGATCTGTGTGATCCTTGCTGAATTTATCCTGTGTTAGTTTTCTAAATCTGGAATATGTTTTTACAAAATAAATACCTCCTATTCCATTTCTTGATCTACCTCATGTGATGAATTCTCAGGAGCAAACGGGATCTTGACCTGTAGCTGCTTACATCTGCCTATTTGTTTAGTGGAACAGAGAATTATGGTTAAAGCAGAGGAATGGTACAGGTGTGTGTGTTTGCTTTGCAAACATCTCTCCCTTCTCAGTCCAGAACGCGCTGTGAGCTCTTAATTTTAGATTTTGTTAGGTTTGCTGTTAATAGAAAGTAGCATACAATGTTTTATAGATTTATTTCTAAACTATATTGTGGTGACTTTTTCTCATTGTGTTTTTTAACTGTTTGATAAATTGTTTATATGTTATTATGAATGTGAATTCATTACTATTAATTGTTAATGAATAACTTTCCTTCAAAATAGAATAGTGAGCCTATGCACTTTGCTTTATATAATATCCTGACCCATATTTTAGTTTTTTAGTTTTTTTCACCTATCCCTTCCATGTCATCTTCTTTATCTGGTTCATCAGTTATTGAACATACACACTCTCTTCCTCCATTATCCAATCTCCGTGACAACCAGAGGTGGTTGCTAAGTGCTGGTTTCATCCAAGCCGTTGTGATGCCAATGCTGAGCCCACCACCAGCCCCTATCTAATGTGGATTGATACACTTTCCATTGGAGTTCCATTCTATGGCAAGAAGATGACAGCTTGTTCATAGTTTGACCAAACTCTCTATTTTCACCTCATGTAAGAAACCAAAATCTTATTTTAAACTTGTTACTTGATATCTCTTTATATAAAATTTCCTAGGGATATTCTGTAATTACAGATATTAAGGGACTGAGAAAAAATAAATGCCACATAAGTAGTTTTCTTTTTTTAACCCATCTTTTTCCCATCTCCCTCAAAAAAAAAATTCCCTTCCCATGTCTGATTGCAATAGAAAAAGAGACCAACCATGGATCACCATTCAGAATTCCTCCAGTTCAAACCCAGAGTTTTCTCGTTTTAGGAAAATATGAGATACTTTCAAATGCACAGTATTTGCAGTAGACACAAGAGTTTTAGAAACTTGAAGAATGTCCATATTTATAAATGAACACAGACTCTAATAACGCCAGCACAGGTTGCTAACGCTTGGGAGGAAAAAACAAGGCATACACTGACCTTCAGGCCTCTGCGACTCTGCTGGGGAAAGGGCACTTCCATGGATAGGTCTGTTGATTCTGGCATTCTTTGGTTAGTCACCTGATTTAGATGTTCTGTTTCAGAGATTGCAAATATGTGGCAAATTTGTTAACGCATAAGTCCACCTGGAATGCTTATAATCGATACCAATGATGGATCATGGCAGCCTTGGAATCTTTCCTAACACAGCAGTCACTATCAATTGTCAACCTTGTTTTTAAAAAGAAGCATCAGCAATCCTTCTAATTCTCAGTTATTCTTATTCTGTTCTTGTGCTGTGTGTCTCCCCTTCTCACCCCACCCCTCTCCCCCACCATGGCAACTAGACTCTTATTTTCATGATTGCTCTATGATATTTTCTAAAGGACCTGTCATTTGCTTAACAAAATGAAAAACAGGGATGACGTGATTTTTTTTCTCTTCTACTTTGCAACCCAGCAATAACTTACCTAAATGAGCAAGAGTAGGCAAGGCAACATAGAAGTTTAAAATGGCTGTCCCAGATATAATTCTAATGTGTCCAGTGACGTTACATAAAATTTTAATTCTCTCAGAACTATGTATTATTCTGGTGTGTGTGTGTGTGTGTGTGAGTGTGTGTATGTGTGAGAGAGAGGGATGGGAATGGTGTGTGTGTGTGTGTTACAATCAAGTAAAATGTCAGCATAGTAATTATAGACCAAACAAGTTCACTTCAAAGAATTAATTCTGTTCAAAGGCAAATTCATTATTTGGAAACTTGCGTTTTTAAAATAAAGCATTTTCTTTTAGTTCTTTTCCGATGAAAGATGGGTGCAGTAGTTAACAGTTCTAAGATGAAGTCTGTAATAGCATAAAAATCCCTGTGGATAAGAAGGAGTGTGTTGTTTGAGTTTTCTAGCTCATCTTGTAGGATTTCAGAACTCTTTAAGTGCTTAGCTTCTAGTGTTTCTTGGATTAGGAATAGTGTTGGGTGAGTTTTCATGGAGAATTGGAAGGCAAATGTTAGGCTTGTCAGCATCCGAGAACCACAGAGGCAGCCCACCCATTGTTGGATTCACACTGCCAGGCGCAGCACTTTTCACAGAGGAGCCTGCTTTTGAAGTATTTTCTTTGCTTAATTTTCTTCACCTTTGAGATCCTTTCAGAAGTGTTTTCTTTTTAAAATATCATGCATTCTTCTTTAGAAGAATTAGTCTTTCAGATAGTACAAAGGACCATAGGATACTTGTACTCTGTCATGGATGGCTAAAAACCTTAGGGCATTAAGGACAGATAGAATAAGGGTTCTGGAAGAAGAAGCTTTGCAGTCTAATTATAAATGTGCTTTTTCCTCCTTTTAATTTTGTCTGACTATAGAGAAATCTGTCTAGGCAAAGAAAATAAGAAATTTGGGTTTCATTCAGGAATTGCAGTTTGTTTGTTTATGTGTATTGGGAAATCAAAGTAGGAACCTTTCTTTGGGGTTAAAATTCTATATTGGAATCTTCCTTGTGTATGAAAATAGTTAAAGGTCTTATAAAAATTCTACTCAAATCTAATACCTGTTATTTTACAAAGAGTAACTTTTAAAAATTATTTAAGATGACCATAAAATTTTTTTAGAAATTTTAAGTTAAAAAACGTCAGCATAAACCGTTAATGTGGGATTCAGAACAGAAAACAGCAATTCCAGAATGACTCAGGTGGTCATATGTATGTATGTATGTGTATTTGTAAATTTAGGTGCAGAATTTGAAATTTTGAGTATACCTTGATTCACAAATAAATGAAAAGTAGCCGTACTTATAGGCCTATTTGTTGAAGGCTAATCCATAGAATAATATCATATATTGCTAAACTATCACTTCTCTCTGTTTACCAAAACCAAACACTGGGGTCACAGTCCCTAAAATAACTCCTATTTCCTTATTCTCTTTCCTGCTCTAATTAATCTGTGTCTTTTCTCTCAGGTGGTAACATATTTTGCAGATGTTAGTAATGTCAACATCTAGTGGATTTGTTCTTGATTTTGCTTTGTGAAACCTTATTCTCGCTCTGTTAGCCTCTGAAGCTTGCTTAAAATGTTTATTTCAGGTTTCCTGGATTTTCGTCATTAGAGGCAGGTGATTAATACCTCTAACACTAAGGATGTATGGAGGATCTTCTATTTCTATAAATCTGCCCTTCCTTGATGTGAACTATGTGAGGTTAAAATAAAAACTGTCGTGGGGCCGGCCCCGTGGCTTAGCGGTTAAGTGCGCGCGCTCCGCTGCTGGCGGCATGGGTTGGGATCCCGGGCGCACACCAACTCACTGCTTGTCCAGCCATGCTGAGGCGGTGTCCCACATACAGCAACTAGAAGGATGTGCAACTATGACATACAACTGTCTACTGGGGCTTTGGGGAGAAAAAGGGAAAAAAAAGGAGGAGGATTGGCAATAGATGTTAGCTCAGAGCCAGTCTTCCTCAGCAAAAAGAGGAGGATTGGCATGGATGTTAGCTCAGGGCTGATCTTCCTCACAAAAAATAAATAAATAAATAAATAAAATAAAAACTGTCTATTTTTGTAACCCAAACACCTAATACAGTGCTTAACATAGAGTAGTTACTAGGTCTTTGTTGAATGAAAACATGTCCTGAGGTGCTGGGACTGGAAAGGAAAGATGTTCATTTCACCTTCTACTGCTGGGGTTGAGTGATGCTTCAGGGAGTAAGCCAGTTGGGGATTGGTTTAAATAGTATCTGTTAAAAAATCTTTATATATAATTGCACCTCCCTCCCTTCTCAATAAGATAAAGATGATAAAGCTACCCCTTCTTCTTCTTTTTTTTTTTTTATTTTCCCCCCAAAGCCCCAGCAGATAGTTGTATGCCATAGTTGCACATCCCTCTAGCCGCTGCACATGGGACGCAGCCTCAGCACGGTCGGAGAAGCGGTACGTCGGTGCGCGCCCGGGACCCGAACCCGGGCCGCCAGCAGCGGAGCGCGTGCACCCAACCGCTAAGCCACGGGGCCGGCCCTACCCCTTCTTCTTTTAAGCAGAGCTCTCAAGCTAACTTTTCTGATCCTGACAATATTCTGTTAATGCTAATAATCATTTTTATAAAAATATAAGACCAGGGATTGCAGGACAACTATATAAACTGTATGAGTATTTGCTCAACTAAGTGAATTTGCACGAAGAAATAACTTTTCAAACTCTGATGATTAGAAATATACTGATAAAGTGCTGGAATCTATTATAAAGTATACAAAAGGAGAGGAATAATAATATTCATAATATGAGGATAAAATTAATAATGTAAATATAATTTAATAAGACTCACTCAAAATATCATTACTGTTTTAGCTGACTTAATGTGATCCCCTGTCCATTATGCAGACTAGTAAAATTTGATAACCATGCAGAAGTATTCTAAGGTTGCATCTTTTACTGTATTTAAAGTTAAATGATATGTGAAATTTGGGAGTGACGAGACTGTCCATCAGCTTGGGCCTTGGCAGCAATTTTTCCATTGTTGACGTTTTTCCTTTCCTCCACCATGGCTTAAAAATAACAACGAAAAAATAACTCTTGATTTGCTTTCCAGTAGTGGGTGACATTTTGAGTTCCAATGATTGCTGACCCATTGATTCATCATTTATTGAACACCTGCTATGTTTCAGATACTGTAAAGATGTACAAGACTGGGTTCCTACTCTCAAGGATCTCTCAGTCTAGCTATGTGAGATTTAAACTATTTTATCTTGCATTGGTTGGACCTTCATCAGAATTCAGTTTTGCTGCACTATTTTGAAACTTGAAGAGCCTTCTGAGGGCCACCAAGCCATTTAGAGGAATAGAAAGTGAGACTCTTATGAAAAACACTCAAGAAGAATTGAATTATTTAGTAGAGAAGAGAGAAAGCTAAAGGGAGATATATTCATTGCTTTGGAAGATATAATGGATGATACCATCTGGTCCTAGTGTTGGCTCAAGGTGGGAAGAGGAAAAAGTGTGTTAAACTACAGAATGAGATATTTAGGTTAGACTTGAAGGTTTAAGACCAAGTGAATTATTTTAATATGGGTCCTATTAATGAATGTACTCCAGACTTTTTTTTTTTTTTTTTGCTGAGGAAGACCGGTTCTGAGCGAACATCTATTGCCAATTGTCCTCCTTTTTTTTCCCTTTTTCTCCCCAAAGCCCCAGTAGATAGTTGTATGTCATAGTTGCACATCCTTCTAGTTGCTGTATGTGGGACGCCGCCTCAGCACGGCCGGACAAGCGGTGCATCGGTGCTCGCCTGGGATCCGAACCCGGGCCGCCAGTAGCAGAGCCCCCGCACTTAACCGCTAAGCCAGGGGGCCGGCCCCAACTCCAGACATTTTTAAAGGATATTTTATTTTATTTTATTTTTTGTGTGTGTGTGGTGATGGGTTGTAGTTGGTGTTTTGGTGGTGAACATGATGTAATCTGTGCAGAAGTGGAGGTGTAGTGATGTACACCTGAAATTTTTACAATGTTGTAAACCAATGTTACTGCAATAGACAAAAAATTAAAAAAAAAATAAAGGATATTTTAAAATTATACAAAATATCTTTTGTTTCCCCAAGTTGAATCTTGACTGAATTTGGGAATCAACTACAGAAGAATGTTCCAAGTTCTCTATAGTCCTTCAGAAAATTATAGAGCTTCACTAGAGAGAAAGTTAACACTTGGTTCCAAGACGTACATGACATTGAATCAATAAAAAAAAAATGGTCACAGCAAGAGCAGCCCAGTTTTAAGAAGTACATCCTAATTCACTTTTATAATCGTAAATCATTTAGAAAATTGAAACTCATTTACTGTGGACAAATTTAAGCGTAAGATTTTGATCCTTTTCATGATTACAGTTTATTTTTAAACAGTTTCTCTTTTCCTTGGCTCAGTTGCATATTGCTAGGGAAGATGTATGCTAAAGAGTTAATGCCTCTCATTTGGAATTGAAAGGCATTCTTGCTGTTGGCTTTTACAGCACTTTTTCAAATTATAACAGCTTGATAACTTGGGTTAGGAACTCAACCTTCAAAGAAAATGGAGAGTTAGAGTCCATCTGCTTTGTGATTTAACTTATTGCAAAGCCTCTGATTTTTAAATCCTTTCACTTCTGGTGCCAAATTTCCTCAAAGCGCAAGACCCCTTAACTCAATCTTTCCTCTTTGCCAAACGAACAATTTTATGTCTACTCCCTTACCATACAGCCACTGAAATTAATATTCATAATATGCTTAGGAAGGGTTAGGATCTCAGTTTTTTCCTCGTAAAAACCTTCTGTATCGTATTACTTATGGCCAGTCTTAGGTACTAATGTATGTACCTCTGTGCTACCTGACAAAAAATTAGCCTGAGAAGGTGAATTTCCCTTAGGTAAAAAGCTGTGCATTTTTCTTCTCTTCGTGCTTTGGGAGAATAGAGAAACATTTTAAACATAGAGGTTTTCTAATGACTAGCTGATGTTTAAAAATCTCTTCTTGATCTCTGATTTGATTAATCTTTTCTTTTGTCTTTTTATTCCTTAGTTGCAATGCCAAAGCAGTTTGTACTGTTCTTCTAATATATGAAAAATATGTGTTTGCTCAGTTTAATAAGTATTCCAACTTTTGCCAACAGGAAATTACTGTCTACAACACATCTGACCATTGACTTGCAAAAATTTTTATAGTGTGGTTGAGCAATTAATTGAACTACATTATCCTTGTAATTCATATTTTTTCCAAGAATTATGGTTTTCTACCTTTTTTAGTTAATGCTAGAGATCAGACCAATTATGTCCCCTTTGAATGGGAGCTTCTTAGCTTTCAGAGAAAAGTGTCCTCTACACCTCTATTATTAACTGCATATCTTTCTCCAAGAATGATTTCAACCTATTCACAGATCAAGAGGTTTGGAATGACAAATGATTCCTTCCACAAGGAGACCTTCTCCCGGGATGGGCTAACCTGCAGAAAGTGTAACATACTGGAGACATGATGACATCCAAAGATATGGTCTCATTAACGTGTAATGAGAAAATGTGAGATCTGAAAGAATCTAGAAGGGGCATAATTGATTCTATAGTGGGAGTGATGTCTACTCACGTTTTTAAAAAGAAACACTTAAAGGACAAAATTATCTCCAAATATCAACTAGGTTAGAATCCAGAAACTTGGTCCCCAAAAGCTCTACACAGAGAGTTGAAGCTAAATGCATATCTGTACTACTCTTGCTACCCATTCATGTTTTATTTAAGCTACTCTGAAACGTGCAGTTAAAAGAAAATTATGTGCCAGTACAAAAAACAGAATTCAGAAACCTCTATAATTAGAGGGGTAATTAGGAAGACCAGCTTAATTCTTAATCTAACATTTAAACACTCAACATGGTGATTAATTTTAATGTTTCTTTACTCTTTTAAATAAGAGTTATTTTAAAAACATTATTGATTTGAGAAATGTAAGACTTGCTGTTTTATATGTATATAAATGTTTTTATTAGCTTTGGTGACTTTTCTCACATGTTGGTAATGTAAATGCATCAGAAAAAGAGGGAAATGAAACTAATATTTACTATTAGATGCCTACTATGAGCAAGCCAGTTGCCAGGCAATGTGTGTGTGTGTGTGTGTGTGTGTGATATTTAATTTAATGTTCATAGCCCTGAGGAGTTTGTCTCATTAACCCTGTTTTCCAGATGAAGAATCTGTGGCATGGAGAGGTTAAATAACTTGCCCAAGGTCGTAGGATTATTAAGTGGCAGTTAAAATGCAGATCTATCTAAAAGCCATGGAGAAAAAAATAATCCAAAGAATTCTGAAACAAAGCCCACTGTATCATATCATGAACACTTGGGAAACCGGGAACAGTGTCTGATTTGTCTTTTTGCACCTTTCATTCTATTTCCATTTCTCTCCTTTTCCCTTTAAGCTTCCTTTTTCCTTTTTCACGATTTACATTTCTCTTTTTCTTCACTCTTTCTAAAGCCAAAACATGAACAGCTTAAAAGGTTAAGGAAGAGAGAGAATAGGGAGGCAGAACTATTGTGGTCTCTTTATTTTTTATGTCTCAAGTGTACAATGCCAGAATATCCCCGGGCTTCCAAAAAAAGCAGTGAACGTGGTTACTTACATAGCTCACATGTGAGTACACGCTGAAAATGTATGGTAAATGCAAAGTAAGGGCATAATTAACATCACAAACCATTCTAATAGAATTAGTCTATGACTTAATGAGGGAAGTGATTCCAAATCATTCTGTATTGTTCAGTACAATTCTTTTTTGATATCAGGTATAAATTTAACTGCATGTTGTAACCACTGACAAACTATCATAAAGGTTTTTTTAAAATCAAGAAATATTGTTTGACTCTTTTTCCTTCATTAACTGTAACATTATTTAAGTCTTATTTAAAATATCATGCTTATGTGGTAGACATTGTGTTAGTATAATTTGGAAAAAAATTTAGTTGCCTGCTTGTAGCAGTGGATGCTTTAAAAAATTATTTTCAATATTTTTAAGGAAAAAAATTATCTATATGGCTTGGGGCTTCAACATAAATTTGAGGCTTAAAATACATTTAAAACTACAACATTAGAAATTAAATTTCATGCCTGATTCATAGTAGGTGTCCAGTAAAGGAGCATTGAATGAATGTTCTAATAAATAAAATATTAATATAAACTAAACAGCCATACAAGTTAATAGCATGTCAAGGAAAATTCAGTATCTCAAGAAAAACAAATGCAGTATTAACTTACGGGCATTATTTGAATTTTAAATTGTTATCCGTCAAAACGCAATAATGTATTTAGTGATCTTGATTTTTTGACCTGTAAAGTATTTTTATAATTTTCTGAAAATTCAGTGGTAACACTTAATTCATTAACTTGGTACTCTCTCAGAATAAAATATTTTACAAAGCTCAAGAGTTATTCTTAAAGAATAACTTTCCAGGTCCCAATGCTTCATGCAAGAGAAAATAGTAATGCCTTTTTTTTTCTGTTTATGTCTTTCCCTGTCTGGATGGACCGTTGACTGGAGTCTCATTGTTCCTAGCCCTTTAAGAGCAGAAGTTTCACCCCACTTCTCCACCCGTTTCTCAGGGTTGTAGAAATCTGGCTAGAAGGCACAACAACCTCCCTCCTTCCTAGTAGACCAAGGATTCCTATTGTCAGATGCAGTGGGCGTGAAAGCAGCAATTTTACAGCACAAAAGCTCCAATAACATTCACTTCGGTTGGCTGAGATTGAAATGCACACAGGCACTGCTCAGTCTTGGTTGCTTAAGCACCAGCTTCCCTTGGCTTTTTGCCACTTTGTGCATTTCAGAGAGACAAGTCCTTTAAGGGGAAAAAAAGGAGTTTTCCTTGTAACTTTCACTGGCGTCAACAGACCATTCAGGCATAGTTGATTGCATTACAAACTCAACTATGCAAACTATTCCAAATTGAATGCAACAAAGTAATTAGTGAAATCATTTGGTCATTAGCATTCATAAGCATGAACTGTCCTATTTAAAAAATAAAATTTTTTCTTTGCTAAAGGATCACTCAAAGCTTTATATGTAGAGAATGACAGCTTATCTCTAAAAGTTTTTACTTACTCAAGTATTGAAGTTTAAGGTCCTGGGTTTACAAATACCTCCTTCTGCTTCCTTCTCCTCTATAGCCAACACTTTGTTGAATTAATTTGAGGAACCATAAGCACGTGCATTACATTGCAAGGCAAACACTGAAATGAGGATGACCCACTCCTATAGGATGACGTGTTGACCACAGCAACCCCATGTTATTATATAAAGAATAGGCAGAGAAAGGCATAACTGGTAGACATACAAAAACATTTCAATATCCTGACTGATGCTGAGCTAGGTAAAGTTGCACACGCACTGTGTTCCTTTACTTTATCAGAGTCCCCCCAAGAACGGCAAGGAAAAGCAAGGTGCTGTCCATTAGGTTAGCATTCATTCCTGCAGCCAGATGTTATCATACATCTGATATGTGCTAAGAATTGTTCAATATGGTTACCAGACATTATCTGCTTTCTACAGGATTCCTACATTCTGTATCTTTTTTTGTGTGGGGTTTTTTTGGGAGAACTTTAAAACAAAATTATAAAACCTCATGTAAAATGTCAAATGAGATAACATTTCTCATTTCCACTCAACATTACCTCTAATGATTATCTGTTTATAAATCAATCCTGTTTATACTAGTCAGATCAAACTGTAAATTTCAAAAGGATATTATCATACTGTACAAAATAATTAGCACATTTATTAACTGGGCCCCTGTTTACTGTTCATATGCCAACTCTGTCCTCGTTTGTGTGAACTGAGTACTGTGAGCTTCATTAGAGTTATTATTGTCTATAAATAAATTATATTTGAATTTCTGCAATTGTGTTTATTTTTCATATTTTGTTAAATAAGCTAGAGCTCAACCCTTTATCAATATTTTCAAGTACTTACTTCTTTTAATAAAGGGCTAGGGTCTTATTTAAGCTAACAAATGAGCCATCATTCATGAAGAACCCTAAGCAAAATCTTATTAATCCACATGTTAATAGTCTTCCTTATTGATGGATTTGTCGCCTGCTCTGTTTAATCTGTGTATAGTCTACATCCAGGGATACTCAAAGAGAAGCCACAGGGCACAAAATTACGAGGGTTGGAGTTCAAACTACATCATCTCTCTTTCTCCACCCTACAGATTCTGGTACCCCAGGGCAGACACATGCATGCTCACTCTTCTCCCCATCCCTGCACGCACCCCTGCTCGCCCCACCAGCCTCCAGCTGCTGTGCTGTCACCACCCAGCTGAGAACCAGAATCACTTCTGAATTGATGGTGTCCCTCTGGTATGCTTGGGCATAAAAAGGCTTCATGTGCATCAGAAACACTTTTACCTGAATATCTGCACCATTCACACATATTTACACTGACTTCTTTCTGAGTAAATATATATAACTTGCAGAATTTCCAGTGGAGTTATCTGCCCGTTGCTGAGTTGCAATCCTACTTTACTCCTGGCTTGATCAGGAGTTGATTCTGTTTTTCCAGAGTGATTAGAAAGAGAGAAAACTTATAGGGAGGCTTTCCCCTCTTTACCTTACGATGCTTTCTTCTGTGGCTACAGTCTGATTTCCCTTTAAGGTACTGAGGAAGGGTTTAAATGGCATCTGAGGTAATCTCGAGTTTCTGGGTTACTTTTCAGTAGTTTGCCCTCGTTGGAGAGTTAGAAGAGGAAAGAGTGGGAATGACCCTGCCCTGTCAGTACGTGCCTGTAGCGGAAACGCTTCAGAAAACAAGTGAAGCACTCCTAATGAATTGTGCTTTTGGTTCTCTGAATGTGCACAGCATCTCCATCAGGTTTTTACAGCTTGACTCTGGCTGTAATTGCTACTGGGATGAGATGCACAACATGGGGCATTGAAGCTAAGTACTTATAGTGTTTTAGTGGGCAAAAATATATGGCATGGTAGGAGCATCAGGCTGCATGAAATTCTCACTTGTATATCTTCCTGTTCCTCACCCGTTTCTGACGTGCTGCTGATTTGCCAGCAGGCACTCTAGATGAAGGTCATAAAAATGGCAAAGCTGAAAGATGTTGTTTCTTAAAAGATACTGTACATCAATTAAGAGGAAGTGGATTGGGGATGCAAATGCATAAAAAGCCTCTGTAGCCATTCGTTCTTCAGTCAAGAAGAAAAAGATAACAGTTTTGATCTTATTATAATATGGTACAAAATGGCACACATTGAAGTATTTCTCCTAGTGTAAACAATAATTCTGTACTTCTGTAGCATCAGCTCTCAGACCCCTTGTCCTGATTTGTCATTAGATGTGAATCAGTTTTTATGTTTCTTCCAGAGCAGCTTTAAAGCCTAATGTTTCCTTATTTGAGATGTTGTAATTCTAAAGAGGGTAAAATTGATAGTTTCATTAGAGAAAAGTATCATATCCAAAATTATAATGTATAAGAGTAATCCAAATGCCCATGCTGATTCACCCTTATGGTTATTTAAAGCATAATCAATGAGGTTGGAACTTAATGCAATTCAGTTGGCATCATAATTCTCCAGAGTGTCAGCTGTGACCAATCAAGTGAGATTATTTAACATTACTCTCTGCATTTTCTATTTTGTTCTCTTTCTTTCTTTTCTCTTTCTTTCTTTTTTTTCCTCTATATCTTGGTTTTTTATTTTGAAAATCGACCCTCGTGTCAATCCAGCAAAAAGATTTTGTTGTACATACATTAACTTATATCTTAAAAGCAGTATAAATATATATTAATTAATTCTGAGAATAATACAGTCCGAAGGATTGAATTATTTAAATTAAATTTGTCAAAAGTGGTATAATGCAAAGAGTTCCCTAAAACCTCTGAAAGGAGTAATTTTCCTTGTTGCCATAGAAATAAGGAGTTCCTTGTTCTTTGGTCTTTACTCAGATCACGCTACTTTTGTTTAATTACAATAAAATAGTTACCACTAATCAAAAGATCCTTTGTTCTATTTAGAATTCAAACTTTTGTTCTCCTGAACATATCTACCTGCCTTTCTAGGATTACTTAGTAATAGCAAAGCCAGAAAATAGCAACATGATAGCCTGAATTGAGAAGAAAAATGTGCACCTCATGCAAATACCCTATAATAAACTTTAAGATTTTTCTATTGATTTTTTTAATGCTCACGCTTTGCTGTATTCTTTTCATAAAATTTTTTCACTCCACTGGTCACTTGAAGCTTTATTTCATTCAGAATTACTTTAAAGCACATGCTTTTATTGAAATTTAATTTGAGAAATGGAGAATTGGGAATTCTCATACATTCTATCAAGAGTAACTATCCCACAATACAATACAGTACAATGCAATACAGCGCGCGCGCACACACACACACACACAAATACACACATAGAGAGCTTAATCCTGGCAACATGGCAGTGCACAGGAGTAAGCTATTAGTATTAAAATTTCCAAAATATTTTAATGCAAACATACATGATCACATACACACACACAGACTTCTATTTGTTAAAAACCAAAAAAGAAAAGCTAAAAAACTGAAACATATAAAGGAAATTGGAATAATAATACATGTTCCACAGTTTTGTCTCAAATTTCTTCTTTAACCTTAAATTGAAAATGGATTCCATTTGAAGGTGATTCAACCATTTAATATTTCAAAACTTGGGTTATTCCCTAGAGTTTGCTTCCTTTGCTGCTTCCCCTGCAAACAGTGATTCTCCCAGTAATACCAGCAGAAGCAGTAGAGTGAAGCTAATGCAGTCACTCTGCTCTGGAGGAGAGATTTCCAAGGGAAGCAAAGGCTGCTTCACATGTTCTTCCTACTGGTTAATGCCATCAGTGGGTGGTCATGCCTGCTCTGTTCTTGAACAAAGGACTTCCTTCTCAGGAGCAGCAGGAATAAAACTGACAAGTATCACATCTGTTTCATGCTGCTTCTCCAATCCCCAAGGACCAGCACCACATATATAGCAGCAGCTCTGATGGCACCACGAGGGAAACCAGACAGTAGGGCATCATAAGTGAACATCTCCTGCTTGCGTGAAAGAGGGAGGGAAAAGAAAATATTAAACTGTATAAAAAACAGCATTACAGACAAAAAATAAGTGGGCACAGATACAACTTGTCAGAGAAAACAATGTTTTAGAGATAGTCTCTCCATTTGGTATAAAATCTGAATGTTGATATATATATATTTATTTAAAAAATAATAAAGGATAGGGTGCATGTATCTTTCTATTTATGTGCAAAGATCTGGTTACGTATTAAGAAAGCATGGTTTAATTTAGAGGGAGCTTCCAACTGGTTTTATCTTCTGGCCTTTGCTGTCACTATCTACAAATGGGAAGAGAAGTGGTAAGGGCATTTAAGAGCCAAAGAGGAGTTAACAATTAGACTTAATAATTGAACAAATGGAACATCAGGAGATAGACTCAAAACAGCATTGATGGAAATGTTCTAAAACTGGATTGGCTGATGGTTGTAAAACTGTAGACATATTTAAAATTGTTGAATTTATGAATTCAAATTTCAAAATTACAAATTTTATAGTATATAAATGATACCTAAGTAAAACTATATTTAAAAATTAACTCATATCTTCATAGTTCTTTACAGTTTAAAAAATGCTTCCAAATATTTAATGACATAGGAAAATGCTCATGGCATGATGATACATGGAAAATAGCAAAACAGGGCTATATAGTACGATCTCAACTTTGGCTATATTTGTATAAGAAAAAAGACAGGAAAGAAATAAACCAACTTGCCTCTGGATATATGGATTATGGATGATTTTTGTTTTCTTTGCCTAGTTTTCTTTATTTTTCTATAGTTCTGTTTTTCCTAATTTTTATACTGAACATGAAATATTTTTATGATGAAAAAAATAAAAACATTTTAATGAGAAAGTTTTTTATCAGTACCTATCAAAATTGTTTATGTGGGTAAGCTATGACACAGTGTCTCAATTCTCTGGATGTAGCCTATAGAAATAGTTATATAAGTGAGTAGAAGTATAAGTACTAGGTGGACCTTAGAAGCAATCTAAATGCCCATCAAAAGGGAATTTATGCTATGTAATAATACTATTCAGTTATGAAAAAAAGAACTGGAAAAAGTATATATAAGATATGTATATATATATATATATAAACAAGAGTGTGTGTGTGTGTGTGTGTGTGCATGTGTGTGTGTAGATATATACACACTAACTTGAAAAGACACCTATGCTCTGTTGTGGAGTAGATAAAAAAGCAATTTGTTAAACTAAATATGAAGACTGATTCCATTTTCAAAAAATGTGTGTGTGTCTAGGCAAACTTAGGCTATGTAGGAAACGTAACTGTGTTTATTCTTTTAAGTAAAGTAAGTTTTAATCTTGAGCCCCTATTCCATCAGATGGTAGAAACTCTTTAGTTAGACATAGTCAAATCAAGATTTCTTATCAATTTCCTAATCCCATGTGAAGAATAGGATTATATTAATGTCACATTATGGTGAGTGCTGTGGATTGAATTATGTCCCCCCAAATTTATGTTGAAGCCCTAATCCCAATGTGGTGGTATTTTGCGATGAGGCTTTTGGGAGATATTTAGGTCATAAGGATGGAGCTTTCATGATGGGATTAGTGTCCTTATAAGAAGAAGAAGAGATCAGAGCTCTCTCTGCCATGTGAGGACACAGCAAGAAGGCAGCTCTCTGCAAGAAAAGGGGCCAAGAAGAGGGCCTTCACCAAGAACCCAATTAGCCAGCACTTTGATCTTGGACTTCTGGCCTCCAGAACTGTGAGAAATAAATGTTTGTTGTTTAAGCCACCCAATATATGGTATTTTGTTATAGCAGCCCAATATAGATTTTGGTATCAAGAGATACGGTGCTGCTGTAACAAATACCTGAATATGTGGAAGAGGCTTTGGAACTGGATACTGGTTAGAGGCTAGAAGAGTTTTGAGTTGCATGCTAGAAATATGAATGTTAAAAGTGATTATTGTAATGAGGTCTCACATGGAAATGAGGAACACGTTATTGGAAACTGGAGGAAAGGTGATCCTTGTTATAAAGTGGCAAAGAGCTTGGCTGAACTGTGTTCTAGTGTTTTGTGGAAGGTAGAACTTCTGAATGATGAAATTGAACATTTAGCTAAGGAGATTTCTAAGTAAAGTGTTGAAGGATCAGCTTGGTTCCTTCTCAATGCTATAGAAAAATGCTCAAGGAGAGTGATGAATTGAAGAAGGAATTGTTAAGCAAAAAGCAACCAGAACTGGAAGATTTAGAAAATTCTGAGCCTATCCATATTGCAAAGAATAAGAAAGCTTGTTGTGAAGAGAACACTAGGAGTGTGGCTGAACAACCATTTGATAAAGAAATCATGAGTGCAACTCATGGACTTAATCAGCTATTTCAACAAAAGCCAGGAATAGAGATGGGATTATACCAACAAGACACTGCCAGTTTGAACTAAGGAAAACAGAAAAAGCAAGACAAAATGAAGGACGGCTGCCAGATTTCTTAGATCCCGCAATTCTGGAACGTAGAGCTATGCAGCTGCACGCCAGCACTCTTCTTCAAGAAAAGGGAAGAAGGACCCTGAAAGCAGTTCAGAGATCATCAGGGCCACCACCTAGGTTTCAACAGGCCAGAGGGCCTCTCTCTGAAGCATTGGGGGCAGGGGCCCCCAGAGCTTTAGGGGTGCAACTCCCACTCGGCAGAGCTGTGGGAGCAGACCACTGCCCCAGTGGTTTGAGAAGGTAGAGCATCAAACAAAGGAGGATTATTCTTGAGCCTTCAGATCTGGTAGAATATGGCTTGCTAGGTTTTGGACTTGCTTGGGACCCATCAGTCCGTTCTTCTTTTCTGTCTCTCCTTTTTGGAATGGGAATGTCTATCCTTTGCCTGTCCCACTATTGTATTTTAGAAGTATGTAACTTCTCTGGTTTCGTAAGTTCACAGCTGGAGAGAATTTTGCCTCAGAATGAATCCTACTTCAAGTCTCATCCATATCTGATTTAGATAATATTTAGATGAAACTTTGAACTTTAGACTTTAGAGTTGATGCTGGAACAGTTAAGATCTTTGAGGCTGTTGATGGAATGAATGTATTTTGCATGTAAAACAGATATAAATTGGGGGGATCAGGAGCAGAATGCTATGGACTGAATTATATCACCCCAAAATTCCGATGTTGAAGCCCTAACTCCCAGTGTGATTGTATTTGGAGACAGGGCCTTCGGGAGATAATTAGGTTTAGATGAAGTCAAGAGAGTAGGGCCCTCGTAATGGGATTAGAGCCCTTACAAGAAGGAGAAGAGACACCAGATGCTCTCTCCACTATGTAAGAAAACAATGAGAAGGTGTCCATCTGCAAGCCAGGAAGAGGGCCTTCGCCAGGAGTCAAATTGGCTGGCACCTTGATCTTGGGCTTCCCAGCCTACAGAACTGTAAGAATAAACGTCTGTTGTGTAAGCCACTCAGTCTGTGGTATTTTGTTATAACAACCTTACCTGACCAATACACTGAGAAACATCTGGTCTTCTTTCACATTTCATCCGTTGAAACCTATCAGTATCTTTTTGCTCATGAGTCTGTTGTAATCACTGCTGCCTCATAAGTCCATACTAATCATAAGACCTTTTAAAATTCTGCCCCTTTCTCAGTGATTTCCATGGCCCTTTGATTTACAGAAAATGTATGGCTGCCCCATATGACACATTGGGCATGGTGGGGAATGGGGGCAGGAATGGGTTGTCTCTTTGAGGCTGTCTCAGTTTCATCTGTGTAAACACCCTACACAACTGTCTTTGCCCTCACGCTACTTCACCATGCTGGGGAAAGGGTAAAATCTTGCTACTCTTGGGTCCATTTTTTGTTTCTGTTATTGTATCCAACTTGATAGGGAGGCAGCATCGAGCATGGCTCCTTCTCAACACATCAACACTTTGCTTAATTTTCTTCTTCAATCATGCAATCTTAAGTACCGTGAGGGTTGGGGGGATGGGTGCTAGAAAAATCAGCACTGAACACCCAGGAATTCTTCCAGAACCTTTCTGTTTCTTGCATGAGTCTACGATTTTGAAATGCAAAGATCAAGAATTTATTTATTTATACTCTGTTTCTGCTTTAACAACTTTTTCTTAAGGCATTATGTACTCACAAAATATGGAGAGAGATACAAGGGAAAAAGGCAATGGTGGTGATGGTAGGGAATCTTGATTATTATTTTAAAATATTTCTCTGGTATAGCTGGTTAGCTTTAGAATTTAGGATTAGAGAGGGGAAGGAAAGACTCACTTTTTACTTTATATAATTCTATAATATTTTAAAAATAATAATCATCCCTTTAAAATAAAAAATTAACTACTTCCATAAATTTCATATCACTTGATCCTTATTACAGTACTGTGATGTAGCCAGGGCAGTTACCAGTATCCCCATTTTAACAGATGAATAAGTGAAGTCATTCACACAAATCGTATCTTTGATCTTGGACAAGTAAGAAAAACATGAGAGACGAACTTGTAATGAGTGTCTTCAGTGTGTAAGGCATGTGCTAGGAAAAAAGGTATTAAAAATATGTTTCTCTGAGCCCTTATTGATTAAAGAGCATTTCCAATGTTACTTTTTTTTTTTTTTCTTGGTAAGGAAGATCAGCCCTGAGCTAACATCTGATGCCAATCCTCCTCCTTTTGCCGAGGAAGACTGGCCTTGGGCTAACATCCGTGCCCATCTTCCTCTACTTTTTTATATGGGACGCTGCCACAGCATGGCTTGACAAGTGGTGCATCGGTGTGCACCCGGGATCCGAACCTGCAAGTCCTCGGGCCGCCAAAGCGGAGCGCGCGCACTTAACCACTATGCCACCAGGTCGGCCCCCCAAAGTTACTTTTTAAATTGATTTTTCCATTGAAATAGCTTGTGTCCATCTTTTCATTCCCAGCGGTATCTCCTTCATTCTAGTCCTCATGGTTTCATGTTTCAACTACCACCATATCCTTCCCTGCTGCTATTCATTCCCTCCAATACATTCTTCACACCAATTGCTTTTACTAAAACATTGCTTGGATCGTATAATCATGAGGGCATGATTTGAAAATTTAAAATCAATTGAAAGAGCCTCATGTGCAACCCCTCGCATAGCTCAGGAATCTTTTCTAGAGGATCAATCTTTTCTAGAGCATCCCTTCCATATGACTTTCCAACCATTTCTTGAACCATTGGATAGGGATTAGCTCCTTTATGAAGCAGCCTGTCCTTTTTTCAGCCAGCTTAAAGTGTTGGAAAGTTCCTTCTTATTGCTCTACTGAATACCTCCCTTTAACTTCCACACAAAATGAGTCCAGTCTTTCTTTTAAATGACAGTGTTTCAACAAATATAAGAATGTCTGCTTTGGCAGCTCAGTTCTTCTCTTCGCCAGGCTGGGCATCCCCTGTCCCTTCCTTGTTTTTGTTTCTGTGTTCCTGAGACTACAATAATTCTTGACACATAGTAAACATTTAGTACCCATTTGTTTCATGAGTTAATGAATGGTTCAAGTGCCCTGTCATTACAGTATTGCTTTGGTTCCAGTTTTATAATCTGTAAAGGAAGGCATCAATACATATCCTCCATCGGGTAGGTGATCTGTAGTAACTCCTGCAATGATGTAACATCTGTTCTCTCTTCTCTTAGCTTCACAGAAATGTCAGATATTTCTATGCCAGGGTAATTTTTAAATCTATAAGTTTATTCCCTCCCTCTGCTTTAATATCTGTTGTTTTTGAACAGCGCATTCCAGCCTTACAGTATAAATATCTTAAATGAACATGTGCCATCTTATTTATCTCCTGTATTTGAAACATTTCCCATACGGTTTGAGTTTTTACCCACAGTGTGTGAAAAGTTCCAATTTTCATTAGCATTCATATATAATTAGGCCATCACTAGAATGAAGCAATAAGGCTTTAGTAATATGTTTAGTTATATCATTAGTAAAGACACTATATTGCACAACTTATAAAGCACACGTCCTAAAGGAATAAGACTGAATTATAAGAGATATTCCTGGTGAAATGGTAGTTTTGATTACCACCTACTTTTGTTTATTTATCATACTGTCTAGAATTTTTTTTTTTACTTCCAAGATAATAAAACCAAAAAAGCTAAGAAAGTAATAAATCAGTTAATTCTTCTCTAATAATAGATGTATTGGCTGTGAAGATTGAAGCTACTTACTAAATTAATAAGTGACTTTTAATCCACACCCAACTCTCACAAATAATCAAGAATTTTTTATAGTTGAATTTCTTATATTATTCAAAAGCAGCTATTGTAAGTCCTCTCTAAAGATATAATGTAATATTGTGAACATGTTGGTTATTCAACAATAGAATTTTTTAAAGAAAAATATAAAGCCAAATGTCTCAAGAAATGGTTTTAAATTATTATATACCTTTGAAATCTACGTCTCTCATACCAATTGTCATTTATCAGTATGTTTTCAAACTTTCTGTCTTAAATCACAATGTCTGTTTTTACAGTGCCCTTTTAGGGATCTGGATTACTCTATTAAGTAAAACAGTCAGAAAACACAGTTCCTGGTTGCATGCATAAATGGATTAGATATCTAAAGTTTTCTGCTTTAAAGAAAATTCTTGGCATTCTTTAAGAAGGAAGGGAGAGAGAGAAAACAGTGGGATTTTCACATCTGTTAAAATGATCATTAGTATGTAGGATTGAATTCTATCTTCTTTTTCAACTTAAGACCAGCTGTTGAAGTAAACTTGAGGGGCCCCTTAATTATTGCATATTTCAATAGCTTCTAGCAGGTTCAGTTACCTAGTTCCACCACTCTGATCAAAGGAACTCATTTACTTTGTACACCATTGTTATTGAAAGCATTCCTCATTTGATTGTTTTGCTTCTGAAATGTTCTATAAAAGGTCAGACAGGGTGTCTTTCTCTGATTTCATCATGCCGCTGAGAATGACCTCTGCTACCAATTATGTGTTACTTGGATGGGTGCTAAGATACCCCAGGGCTTCTTTCCCTTGGCCTCAGTACATGTTTGCTTTTGCCACTTATATTGCTGAGTCAAAGATGTTTCAGTGTCTGTATGATATGTGGAGTCAGTGAAAAACAAATTCAGAAAAGTGAATAGATTTTCTCTGTTTCTAACATGATTTGGCAGTGTTGCTGGAGACACATTTGCCGTGAGTTGTGCATCCTCATCAAAGGCTTTAATTGTGTGGAAGGTATGCTTACTGTTGTTGGCTTCATGACTTTTTGTAACCATGGAATAAAGTCTTAACCTGGCATAACACATGGCTCAGGGAATGAAGAAAGCTAAACCAATGTGTAAACCTTTGGCCCTTCCACGGGAGACACCTGATGAATGACTAAATATGAATATCAAATCTTGACTCATTCCAAATAGATCACAATACTGAATTATGCCGGTGTTTATTGCTTCCTCCTCCCCAACCATAATGTACTGGGTCAAATAGTCAGACTATGCAGCTAGCCTGTGAGCTCTCGCGTTTGGCAAAATGGGTGCTCTCCCTTTGAAGTTAGCCTACCAATTGACTGTCACTATGGTTTTACAAAGATATGTTCTGTTTGGAATATGCTCTAATGTCTGCACGATTAACAAATTTTGGATCTAAAGCTATTTTCTCAAATAGTGGATGTGAAAATTTCTTTGAAATCTCTTTATACCAGATGTATAATAAACTTCTTACCTAGATACTGTTCTTTTCTATAGTGTTTCACTACTTTCAAGATTCAATTTATTGGTATATATCGTGACCTATTTTAAGACTTAGGCCATATTCTTCTTTACTGTAATGAAGGTTTTTCCCCCTAAAGATATATAAAAGAAATGAAGCATATATTACTGCAAACCACAAAGGGTACATGGAAAGGGAAATAAAATAATAATAACTTTTAAATAAAGAGGTAAATATAAGAGACACAATATAGTCTGTGTCCTTGAAATCTAAATTTAGGTATTAGAGTTCAAAATGGAGGATACTTTTAAGGATTTGTTTACTTTTTTTGGTGACAGAATGACTTGTATATTAAAATTTTGAGTAGGTTGACTCTATTGTCAAAATATGTTCAGAATCTAACAATTTCCTGTTATCTGTACTGTTAACATGCTAGCCTTAGCCACCATCATCTCTCACCTTGATTTCTCTAGATTTCTATCTGGTCTTTCTGCTTTCACCCTTGACACCCCTCCCTATCTGTTTGCAACACAGTGGCCAGAGTGATTCTTTTAAAGTATATGTTAGATTATGTCACTTATCTCCTCAAAACTCTCCGCTAGCTCCCCATTTCACTCCGAGTACAAGCTCATCTTTATAATGGTTTACGAGGTCCCATGTGATCTGGCTCCTGTTGTCTCTGAACGTCCTCTCCTATTCCTCTTCCTCCGTGTTTGTACCACTCCAGGCATGTTGACCTCAATCCTGTTCCTGGAATATACCAGGCATGCCTTAGTACTTGTTAGTCCTTACCTGGAATGCTCTTCAACCGGATTTCTTCCTATTTAACTCTCTCATCTCCTTTGTTCAGTCTTTCCTCAGTGAGGCTTACCCCAACATCCCTGTTTAAAACTGCAACTCATTCCCCCACCCCATGCTCTGGACTCCCCCTACCCTACTCTTTTTTTCCAAGGCACTTATTGCCTGCTAAGTTACCATCTAATTTACTTTGTAATTATATTTATTGTTTACTGTCTTTCCCCAGAATAATGTAATCCTCAAAAAGACAGAGATTTACTTTGTTCACAGAAGTAACCCATATGCCTAGAACAGTGCCTGGCACATACATAGTAAGTACTCAAAAATATTTCATGAGAGAATGAATTGAATCAAAAGAACTAGTAAAGTTGAAGAATTGGTTTTAGGAGAAAGATGTGAATTCAGTGTTGTCCTATTAAGTTTTAGAAGTTAGCAGTAGAGCTTTGGAAAGAGGATAGGGCTATAGATGCAGTTATGGGAAGAATGTGCATCTAATTCATCATAAATCCTGTCAGCTCTATCTTCAAGCTACATTCAGAATTTACCACTTTTCACTACCTCTACCACTATCACATTCTTATAAGCCACCATCATTTCTCACCTGGATTATTGCAGTAGTATCCCATAACTAATTACCTTGATTCAGCCCTTACCCCTCACCATATTTTAAGCTCAACACAGTGAGTTGGAAGGCAAGGATCCAGGGAAGAGGAACACCAGAAGCTGCAGAAGAGAGGGAATAATTAATGAAGAGATGTCTGAAAGGAGGTTGGAGAAGCTTAGATCAAGAATAAAAGTAGAATGAGAAAGAGCAGGACTGCTATTTCTTTGGAATTCTTGGGAGTGGCTTAATAAAATCAAGAAAGGCTGAGTAATCTCATCCCACTAAAATCAGAGACTAAGGACACCAAATGTTGGGAAGGATATAAAGCAATTGGAGCTCTCTTATACCACCGATGAGGATTTAGTATGGTGCAAACACTTTGGAGAACTGTTTGACAGCTGTTTATAAAGTTAAATATCTACCCTCTGACTCAATAATTGCACTCAGATATTTACCAAAAAGATATGAAAACATATGTTAAGAAGACTTGTACAAAAATGTTTATGGTAGCCTCATTTATAATAATCTAAAACTGGAAACAACTCTAATGTCCATCAACAGGAGAATAGGTTGTCATATATTCATAAAATGGAATGTTATTAAACAATAAAAAATAAACCACTGCTATTCACAACACTATGAATACATCTCAAAAACATTACATTAAGCAAAAGAAGCCAGATGTGAAAGAGTACATACTATATGATTCCAGTTACATAATCCAAGAACACACACAGAATATATATGTTATGACAGACATCAGAAAGTGGTTGCCTAGAGTGGGGAGGTGGGGAGGAGGAAGGGAATTATCTGGAAAAGGGCACAAGGGAACTTTCTGGGTGAAGGACGTAATTAATATCTTTTTTTGGGTGGTGGTTAGTTGGAAGTACACAACTGCCAAACTCATCGAACTGAACATTTAAGATCTATGCACTTTATTGTATGTTAATTATACGTCAATAAAAATATACATAATAAAAAGCTATGAGCATATATTGTGAGATTCTAAGATAAACAGGAAGGAAAATTTGAGAACTGAAATGCAATGGCTCAGATCTTCTTAGAAAAGTAAGATAGTAAAGTCATTTCCTGAGCTTGGTGCGTGAGTGATGAGGTTGGAAGATGAGAAAAAGCTTAGAGCAGCTACTTTAAGGAATGTGACAGGAAGTCAACAAGAGACAACACAAGCAGTAATGAGCAGAAGTGAGGGCCCGGTTGAAGCAGACGGTATGACTGCTGCTATGAACCAGTCAGCATAACTTTGTGATTAGGGGTGAATAAATTAGATAACTGCTAGTTAGGGAGTCAGGGAGACAGTTGGAGTCCAGGGTGTTTGTGTCTTTCTGGAAGTCTTCACAGGAGAGGTGAGGTTTGAACTTTGCCTCACAGAATAAGATAAATTTTACTAGGGAGAGAAAGTACGGGTAGGATATATAGGGTTAAACAGAATGTATGATTAAAATGAACTCCACTTGTGTCTTTTTGCTGTCTTTGACTACTAGAAAATTTAAAATTACTAATATGATTCACATTATATTTCTTTTGGACACTGCTGACCTTGAGGCATGGAGATAAATTAAACTATTGCCATAATTGAGGCGAAAGATGATAAATGCCTGGACTAGGGCAATGGCAGTAGGATAAAAGAAGAGCAGTAAAATTCAAGAGATCTTCCTTAGGACAGAATTGACTGGCCTAGGTTAGCGATTATATTTGGGAGGGCAAGGGTTATGGAATGGCACAAATCAAAGATTGCTCTAAGATTTCTAACTTGGATAATATTGGTTGGGATGGGATGCCATATACCACATTAGAGAAAACACGGGAAAAAGAAGCAAATTTGTAAGGGGTTTAGGAAGAAAGAGAATAATACCACGTACTGAGTTCCAGGCACTTGTCATATATTAAATAATTTTAATGTCTACAAACATGTAAGAATTAAGACCAGAGATGTTGTTAACTTTGTCAAAGATCAGTCAGCTAGAAAGTCGTAGAACTAGGATTCAAACCCACACCAGTGGTGGTTCTAAATGATTTAATAATTTGGGAAGGGCCAAAGAACAAGCGATAGTTTGGGTTCTGTAAGTAGTGATGGGTGTGCTTATCCTGAGTCATGTTGAGAGAATGCTGAGTACCATAATTATCGTTTGCTGTAAGAACTGACAGACTAACCTGGAATACAATAATCAGAAATGGCAAGATTCATTTTGGGGAATGATTCTTAACTAAGTGCAAGATTATAAAATCTGTACCATTTTATAAAATAGCTCCAAACAATTATGTATAAAGGACAGAACCTATAGTAAACACTCAATAAATAATACCTATTGTTGTACTTACTGTCTTAGAGGTGTAGAGGCACAGGTTATGAAGACGAATGTGTATTATCACAAGGACGAGCCCTACTCGTGTTTTCTTTTAATATTTATAAATCATACTTGGTTTTCTTTGCATTTTCTTCTCTTTTAAAATTTGAAGGATAGGAAAAGTAAGAGTTAACTGAGAATTCTAGTTACTTGGGTTAGATTTTCCTGGTAATATGGTAATTTTGGTAATGCAATCTATGTTTCAGACAATATAAATTTCCACTGAAAAATAACTATATAAGAAGCAATTGGTATGAGCATTTTAAGAATGTGTATTTTTCTCCAATCTATATAATTAACACACAAGACTGCAAAATTTCAAACAATGTGAGATAATTATAAATTGCTATGAAACAAAAACCAAAGACCATGCCGGCACACAGCAATTAGGAATGATATGACCTGCTTTAAAACAAAGACTTTGGACCGACTCTGGCATGAGTGGCAGTTTTGCACACAACAGCATATTTTATAAACAGCCACAAACCAAAGACTAGTCTTAAAATGAGAACATTGTTGTACAGACAGTTGCTTATCTATCAAATTGGTCTTTTCAGCCACATAAAAGTAGCTGTGAATCTGGAGGAGCATATCTAAGTGTAAAAGATAGCAATATAATAGTTTAGTCCACTGAGTGACCTACTGCAGCACCATCGTGCTAATCCCGGGCACAGGTCTACGTTTAATTAGTAGTACTTTCAGAAATGCAATACCCTTGAATAATTCCAACAATAGACGTGACCTTAATGACATGATCAGTGTTAAGAAACCTACTTCTTTGCAGATGGGTGTACCTATTTTCAGTGACGTGACTTTTCCTAAATTTTACCAAATTGATATCTCAATCACTTCTATTTAGAGCTAAGTAGAAAAAACAAAATTAGAAGTATTCAGATTCAAGACACTTCTTTTAGTGGCTTTAAAAGACAGTAGAAATTGTGGCCCCTAGGTTTGATAAAGAAGCTTACGTTCATATACTAACTCAAATTCATTGTTAATAGCTGCCTGATTCAGGGTTTTGAGAAATTTTTAGGGTCTTGTTGGAGGTCAAGAGTGCCGTATATATTAATACCTGTTAAGGTCATAGACCTAGGGTGGGCATGAAGAAATGGGAGGGGATATAATGAGGGCTTCATATAGTCCATCTCTGTTCTAAGGCATGACTTTGCTGATTCTGCTGAGGTCAAACTGTAATAAAAAACTATCATGTGATCATTGATCATCTACTATTAATTACAAATTGTGCCAGATATGATTTCATTGAATTTCGTTCTCCTTGAATCCCTAGAGGTAGTAGCTGTTTATCTACATTTTGTACATTATTCAGAGATTCAAACCCAAGTTGACCAGACTCAGTATTACTGAGAATGGAGTAGGAGACGCACCTGAATCATGAGACTTTTTAGAATATAGCCAATAAGGTGTGTATACACTTATTTGAACTGAACATGTTTCTGATATTGACAACGTAGGTTTATCAAATCAATTAACAATATTGATTTTGAAGAAATTTCTGTAAAGCGTTTTGACAAGTTTTAAGTATATTCCTCTGAATAAACATTGAAGTAAGCTTTTTTGACATGGGAATCAAGTCTCTGAATCATATTTTTAGGTGAACATCACAATAATAATATGATGAAATTCTTTGTCACATCATCAGACACAACTAGTTAGAGAAAGAAACAGGGATATAATAAAAGTGAAAAGAAATAGCGAAAATCCAGTATATTTGTGTTTTAGCTTTTTCCCACGTTGAATGAATGCCACAAATATTTATGACTTCAAAGCAGTATATTCGTTAAGATTTCTGAAGATTTTCTCAAGGATTTGAGATGGTTACTAGAAAAACAGATATAGAAAGGGAAGTATTGAAGCTTTATATCAGAATTGAATTTTTTGTGGGATTTAATATTTAAAAGAAAGTTTATAGTTTACTTCCAGATATTCCTAAATGTTATGATGTTTTATTTATTAATAAGGAAAAATATTGAGATTCATATTTCACACATCAATGAAATGATTGTACTTAAGCAGAAATTCTTTTCACATTCGTCGTTGTTTATTACTACTTATTTTTTAGAGCTGAAAACGTGTATTTTGTTGTTCAGGAATACAGCTAAATAGATTAACTACAATAAAATACCAACAACTAAAATGAATTTTTCTTGAAGGCCTTTAGCTCAAACTGTTTTCCATTTTGTTTTGAGCACAGAAAAATATTTTAGTTCACAAAACGACTTAGCTTTTGAACATGCTGCCTTCTCCATTGATGACTCAGAATGCTTTCTCACGATTTAGCCCAAGTCTCGTAATTTTTTTTTATAACCAACTTGACAATTTAGTTTGGTGATGTGAGGCTAGAAATTTATTTCTTTCATATGCCTTTTTTCAATCTTTTTAAATGACTAGTCGTGTCAAATTGATTCCCATAACATGCGGATTTCTACTCTTATCAGAATTGCAATTTACCACAGCTTTATTATTTATCATTTATTTATTCATTAATTTATTCTCCACTTTATTCCAGAAAGGATACTCATAGGAAGGATTTACTTATGGATTGTTTTCATTTGGTATGCATTACTTCATGCATTTATTTATTGCCATCTCTACTAAATTGTGTGTATGAAACTCCTGCTTTATTTTTTTCATGCTTTAGAAAGGAAGGGAGCATCTTTAAGCAAATGAATTCTCCTGAGCCACTATATGAAGAATTATTTAAAATGCTAAAGCATTTCATTGAGCTGTTTGCAAGTGCTATTTATTATATATTTTAACTCAAATTAAACACATAGTGAAATATATTATTTTTGCCTTTCTGATAATAATTCCAAATGATACATATAGATAAAGCTTTAGTTTTCAGTGACCAATAACCTATTAATAGCACCTAAATTTCATTACATTTTTGTTCCTTGTTCTCTTCCCCTACCCTGCCACTGCCCTGCAAACCTCCCTCCCCAAAAGATTTGATAGTAAGAAGGTAAGCTTCTCAATAAAATGTTTTTCTCCAAAAGGGAACTCTTTGCAATGCAATCACAGATGGTAAAACAGTTTATTCTGCTCACAGACGTAGAGCATATGTTTCCTTTTTTTAAAGTGATTTTACAGATAGGCCTTAAGTCAGGCTCTCTTTACCCAGGTTATCTCCCCAACTTATGCTAAACTTGAAGCTAACATGAACTTCATAATTTTTGGTTTTATGACCACAATTTTTACCTTCTAAACAAATGAGAAGGAAAATTCCTTATTATTGAGGAAGTAATAAGTTTATGTTTAAAACTTGTTAGCATAGACATGTAGTAAAATTGTATAGAACAAATACACACACACACACACACACACACACACACACAGAAGGAATGCAAGTAAAACTGGAGAAATCTGAATAACAAAGTGGATTGTATCAATGTCAATATGCTGGTATTAGTTTTGCAAGATGTTACCATTGGGGGAAACTGAGTAAGGGTACCCGGATCTCTCTGTATTATTTCCTAAAACTGCATGTGAATCTACAATCGTCTCAATAAAATTTTCAATTAAAAAAAATGCTGGTCGGCAAACTTTTTCTTAAAGGGCCAGATGGTAAATATTTTAGGCTTTTAGGGGGGGCATCATGTGGCAGCTACTCAGAACCACTGCTGTAGTGCAAAAGCAGTCAAAGGTAAATGAATGGGGGAGGCTGTGTTCCTTTGAAACTTTATTTACAAAAACAGGTGGTAGCGGACCTGCAGTTTACAGACTTCTGGTTTAAAAAGACACAAACTTTTAATATTCTACCTGCTACTCCCTTCCAGAAAAGAAAAAATGGTAACAAAAGCTAATTATGTATTTGTAATGCTATAATTTGCAGCATCTCTCTGTTTTCATAATTTTCTTAATTTGCATAAGTATGTATTTATACGTAAGGTATAATATACACTTTCATTTACTTGAAATATTCTACAAAGCACTACTGGGTATCATGTTTCTCTTTTGGGGGAAATAAAAAGTGGTTAATTTAAATTTATTTGTCTTCAAAAAGTAAGACATCCTTAACTTAAAGTTATTTGTCTTAGAAAAGTAAGAAATTGTTTTTAGACAGAACACTATCTTAAAGGAAGAAATAACATGGAATTTCTCTCCTAAAATTCTCATCCCTAAACATGAATAGTAATCAGTTGAGAGAAAGGTTCTAAGTTGAAAAATAGCCATTTTCTGTGCTCTCCCTTGTTTTTATCCATCATGTCCAGGAGTTGAATATCTTTTGCAAGAGTTTAGGCTGTGTTCAGTTACTCTCATTTTTAGGATGTGATAAGGCATTACCTAAGTAGAACTTAAAATAAGAGTGCACTCAGGCTTATGTTTCAGACAATGTTCAGAAAATCCACTATACAAGATTTCCATATTTATTCAGTAGATTTTTTGGTTAACTTTGCTTTCTCTCCGCTCTGCCACATCAGGAACATAGTTTTAAGAAATCAGGTTCAATTCCCCATCAATACTAAATTTCTTTCTCCCAGTATGTTTCTTTTTCCTTCTGTTTAGTCATCTGTTTTTAATGTGAGTGGCTTGTGTGGAAAAGCACCTTGAATATGGGATAAAAAAGAAAAGAATTTGCTTTAGAAAGACATATGTATTAAGTTTTCACTCAGTGCTGTGGAGCGTTACAAACAAAGATAGACTTTGCAATTCAAAAGAGGCGGCAATACAATTCCTACAATGCAATGATGAGACATAAAGAAAATCTTCAATAACTATAATTTAGCAGAAATAGAAGCCAATCCTGTATAGATTTCCAGAGTGATTAGAGTGCTGAGAGCCAAATAGGATTAATATGATGAGATCTCCTGATTTTTAAGTACTTTTAAAAGATGAAAGATATTTCTGAAAATATTTTGAATATTCTCTGCACGTCCTTCTCTTTTACCCTACCCTTCATTTAATCTGTTGCTAAAGGTAATGAATTTATTCTGCCTCTTAATGATCTGTTGAATCTGACCCTACATTTTTATCCCCATTTCCAGGGCTTTTGTTTATGTACTCAATACAAATATTTACTGCAAATATCTACTAACTCTCCTCACCCGCCACTCACTCAAACACAACACAGACACACACACACACACCCCCACCCCCACCCCAACTTTATACTCCATGTTGCTGCCAGAGTAATCTTCATAAAATGCATCTTTGAATTTGTCCTTCATTTGCTTAAAATCATTCAGCAGCTCCCTGGTGCTCTGTAGTCAATACACAAGGCAAGACCCATCGAAATCTTTTCATCTCTATCTTTCCAACTTCATTTCCTATCTCATTTGCCTTTCTCCTGTGCAATCCCAACATCCACCTTTATGCAAACTAGGAAGAAGGACCTGTCCACCCACTTCCAAAAAAATTGGCCCTGAGAACCCTATGAGTAACAGCAGAGCATCGTCTGATACAGTGCTGGAAGGTGAGAGGATGGTGCAAAAAGGCTGGGCAGGGTTCCGATCTACTGTACAGAGGGTCGCTAGGAGTCAGAATCAACTCAACAACACTAACAACAAACAAAAAATATTTGATCTTTTTGTATGTTTGTATACTCAAGAGTAGGAGGGCAGTATAGTTTGGTAGGAAAAAACGTTTGGAGCCAGGCACAATGGAAGCTCCAAAAGGGCAGGAAAGTTTCTGTTTAATTCGTTATTCAATTACTAGTACCTAGCAAGTACCTGAAATACTGTAGGAGTTCAGTGTGTATGTGTTGTATGAATTAATGAATAAATCAGTTAATGAGTAAATGAAGGAGATAATTGTGTTTTACTCATTGGAATTGGATGGGATATCAGCCCAGGAGGCATTTCTAAAGATATTAAGGCTTTAAATGAAGATCCTCCCTTCTATAGTATTGCTGTAATGAAGGAATGAATATCTAAAGGGAATTTCTAACCATTCAGTAAGTTACCTAGGAAACTGTAATAGTTAATTTCAGAAATAGCAGTGGAGTCACCAACAATCAAGTGGATCTCCATTATTGACAACATAGAAATTCATGAATCTAGGAGAAAATATATAAATTTGAGGAATATATTTTGTTTTTTGTTTTGTTTTGTTTTGTTTTTATTGTTGCTTTCTTTTTTTGTTTTTGTTTTTGTTTATTGCAGTAACATTTGTTTATAACATTGTAAAAATTTCAGGTGTACATCATTATACTTCTATTTCTGCATAGATTACATCATGTTCACCACCAAAACACCAACTACAACCCATCACCACACACATGTACCAAATTATCCCTTTCACCCTCCTCCCTCCCCCCTTCCCTTCTGGTAACCACCAATCCAATCTCTGTCCCTATGTGTTTGTTTATTGTTGTTATTATCTACTACTTAATGAAGGAAATCATACGGTATTTGACCTTCTCCCTCTGACTTATTTCACTTTGCATTATACCCTCAGTGTCCATCCATATTGTCACAAATGGCTGGATTTCATCATTTCTTATGGCTGAGTAGTATTCCATTGTGTATATATATCACATCTTCTTTATCCATTCGTCCCTTGATGGGCACTTAGGTTGCTTCCAAGTCTTGGCTATTGTGAATAACGCTGCAATGAACACAGGGGTGCATGTACCTTTACAAATTGGTGTTTTCAAGTTCTTTGGATAAATACCCAGCAGTGGAGTAGCTGGATCATATGGTAGTTCTATCCTTGATTTTTTGAGGAATCTCCATACTGTTTTCCATAGTGGCTGCACCAGTTTGCACTCCCACCAGCAGTGTATGAGAGTTCCCTCCTCTCCACATCCTCTCCAACACATGTTGTTTCCTGTCTTGTTGATTATAGCCATTCTGACGGGCATGAGGTGATATCTCATTGTAGTTTTGATTTGCATTTCCCTGATAGTTAGTGATTTTGAACATCTTTTCATGTGTCTGTTGTCCATCTGTATATCTTCTTTGGAGAAATGTCTGTTCAGGTCTTTTGCCCATTTTTTAATTGGGTTGGTAGATTTTTTGTTGTTGAGATGCATGAGTTCTTTATATATTTTGGAGATTAAGCCCTTATCAGATATATGGTTTGCAAATATCTTCTCCCAATTGTTAGGTTGTCTTTTCGTTTTGTTGATGGTTTCCTTTGCTGTGCAGAAGCTTTTTAGTTTGATGTAGTCCCATTTGTTTATTTTTTCTATTGTTTCTCTTGCCCGGTCAGACGTGGTGTTTGAAAAGATGTTGCTAAGACCGATGTTGAAGAGCGTACTGCCTATGTTTTCTTCTAGAAGTTTCACAGTTTCAGGTCTTACATTCCAGTCTTTAATCCATTTGGAGTTAATTTTTGTGTATGGTGTAAGGTAAGGGTCTACTTTCATTTTTTTGCATGTGGCTATTGAGGAATATATTTTGTTTTAACATTAATAGATATGGTTATCATGCACATAAATACAAATAGTACTTCTTTTTTCCAGCTTCAGCTATATTTATAATTCTTTGAGTACTCAGCAACCTATAAGATAATCTCACCAAAATATCCTATGTCAACATTTCTTAACCATTATCAACATAGCTAAAACTTAATTTATCATTTTTTTAACTAATATATCCCTCCTGCTGTAGTAGATGCTCAATAAATATTTGTGGAATGAATGAATAAACCATTAACAAACGAGTCTGCTCGGCTCCCACACTTAGAAAGATGGTCCTCATGTCACAGCCAAATTGCTGCTAGAAGATTCTTGTATCTGGAAGAACACCCAGGTTAAGCTTCCTCCAACTTATTTTCTCATAATAAATCACTCCGAAGGAACTTATACATGGCCTGCCAAATCAAGAACAAATTCTTCCATTTGGAGTTTAAAGTCATCAGTTAGCCCCACTTTGCCTATCTGGAATTCTCTCTCTTAACTTGTTGTCCAAACCAGTGTCCTGCTCATCTCCACAGTCTTCTTTGTGATCACTGTTTTGACTGTCCTAAATCTTTGCTTCTCCCTTCAAAGTTTAGCTCAAGGTTAGCCTACATCTTAAGCTTTCCCAGCTAACCCCAGCACAAAGCAAATGTTTCCTATTCGCTTTCCTCATATTATAGTTTGAATGTTTTTGCTTTTTCTTTTCTTTTTTTTGCATTTACCTGAGATTTGTGTTCTAGCTGGTTTCATGTGGTTACATCCTATCTCCAAAAAGAGCATAAGCTCCTTTAGGCCAATAAACCTGTCTTCTCCTTCTGTATCTCCACAGTACTTGAATATTATTGAGTAAAAAAAAAATTTTGAACTTGTGGCTTGGCAGCAGCCAACCATTGTTGGTTCAAAAAGGAGAATAAATGTATGAAGACGAAGTTGTCAGTTGTATGTAGGATGGATTGTAGTGGAGAGAGTCAGTAGGCAAAGATGTCAGCATACAGTTTTTCACAGGGCTTATACCTAGTCAGCAGACAAGGGTTTTTATTTAATAAATGAGAGGTAGGGAGGGAGGCATTATAAGGGTCTAGATAGGGTGATGCGGTGGGAATCCAGGGGAAGGGGCATAAGCAAGGTGCATTTTGAGTCAACTCACAATAAACTTGATGATTAAATATAAAGGATCAAAGAGAGTAAGAGTCAAAAATGTCACCAAACTTTTGAGTAGAAAAATGGTGAATTCAGTGGAAAAGTGAAATGGTCGAGAAAGAGGATATGGATTGGGTAGAGTGTATAGAAGGAGGAGGATAAACTTGGTTTTGAACAGATTGACAATGCGCATAAAGACAAGAAAAAATGTTTTCCTTTAAAGTGTTTTAGAATAAGAAAAATGACATTACATTGGCTACAATGGATGTTAAAAATTGTATCCACAGATTTGAAAAACTTTTTTTCCCCCCAGTGTGGAGGTGCTATCTAGATTAATTTTCAGGGATCATACTTGAGACATCTTTTAAAATCACTTTTGTTTGTTTTAAAGCAGGGTTGTAATGGTACTCAGGTATGAAGAGAGTTAATTGAAACATTCGTACTCGTATAATTTTGTTGAAATTCTCATTTCAAATTTAATGGATCGGTGCCTGCTGCAAAGGAAGAGCCACACCGGGAACTCATTTACCTGTGAGAAGGCAGCTGGGCAGAGGCTGAAATCTTGGTTCTTTTAAGAAAATTGCATGATGTTAAGGTTTGTTTTTGCTGCTGCTGTTTCTAGTGCTTTCAATAGGATATAACTATGCTTGAGGACCAGTAGAGGACAGAAATCAAATCTTAATCAGTCTTGATGTCTTTTTCTGTGTTAAAAAAAAGAGGTTCAAATTCACTTTAAAGTCTATGGAGTTTAATGAAAGTAAGGAGAGATAAAAGTACTTTTTTGAGGGCTATCATTTCTCTTAGTGTGACACTATTAATAATGTAGTGTAATGCTATTTTGGAAGTTTGGTTCTTTCCTTGTGTTTTGTCTTGTTGTGACTGTTTTCTATGTTCTGAATGAAAGAGGAATAAAGCACTTAAAGGTACTGTATTAAATCCACTGTCTCCTCGTGCGCCACATTATCTCTCACCTCAGCTGTAATTCTTCGAAGAAATAACCCTTCCAAGCTCTGTTTTTTTCTTCGCCTTCCTCTTTTATTGTGTCTCCCTTACCAACGTTTGCAGGGTTCCTCACACCGTATTTTCTTTTTCAATGTGGATGAAAACTAGATCATGATGTGACCGTTTCATTGTGAGTGTAACTTCCCTTTTTGACAGCTCCGTTAGATCTGCCCAGTTATAAATCTTCATATTTCTGACATGCCTTGAAATCAGAAAGTGTTTTCATTATGCTAGTCTTTGTGAGCCACAAGCATGAATGAAGACATGGCAGGCAGCACTGCCTCTTCCTTGAACTTTCCTGATTTAACTCAGCGCCAAGGCAAAACGTTGGCTGCTAAACCTCATGCTTCAGCTTTGATTGCTAATTATCTGTGATACATTTTTGAATTTAAAGAGTGTTTCTGAGGTCACTTTCCCTTTTTGTGTGTGCGGTAATGTGTTGTGTATAACTTGGATTTCATAATCTTCGTTGTTTAAAGTTAATTAGTATTCTTTGTTAAAATACCTTCTGCTTTGCTTGAGTAATCATTTAATTGCATCTGTCTTCGTCACTTGATTTTGGTGACTATTTTTAAGTCAAATGATATATTTAATGTGTGCTACCTCTAATTTCATTGACATGCAAAAAGTCAACTACTAAACATGTTAGTATAAGTTATACTTTTATTTTCTAATAGTTTATTTTTATAACATGCATAAGGTTAACTAATTAAAATTACCTAGTATTTTAACATAATAGGTAAGAAGTAAGAAATTATAAGGGAAGCAGATATTGTTTTAAATATAATATATGAAATTAATCCTATTTTGATGCCCTCATAAACATATAAACATGGCAATATATGATCAAAGTAAGAAATTAAAGAGTTAATAGTTCTTTATAAACCAGAAGGCCATTAACTTTTAATAATGCTGTCTCAAATATTTGTCTGTAAATTGTGGTGATAATCAAAGATGAGCCTATGGGATTGTGCTTTGTAGTAGTGTTTGATTTGATAACTCCAGTAATCCCTTAAGAATGTTAGGAAAAATATTTTATGCTTACATTAGCAACTATTTTGAGTTTGTAAAATAACCTGCCAACCCCAAGATGTATTATAGTGACAAGAAGAAAAGGAATAATATCTAAGATCTTATGTATATATATATATTTTTAATCATTACTTTTAGAGATTGCTTTAACCTATAATGTATTTTTCTTTCTTAACATGAGAAAGAGGTGAACTGGCTTCAGAAAATTTAAAAGTGAGACAAAAAACTGCCCACATAGTAAAAAATGTTAAAAACTCTTTAGAAAACTGGAAAATAACATCCAAATTATTTTTTCATCTGTGTTCCCCATTTCAAATGCAATGTAGCTTCCCTATAATTAAAAAAAGGCTGCTGTTATCGCCGATGGGTTATGGTCTCCACACTGGCCTTTACTAGATGACACTCGGACCCTGGACTCAAAGTGAGCTTTTCTTCAATTTAAAATTGAAGGTCTACAATGCTGTCTTAAAGCTAACGTTTCCTCTTTGTTTTCTTCTTGACAACATACCTGAAAAAAAACTGACAAAAATAATTACTCCTGTATAAATTAGCGTGGAAAGCTTTGGAGTCGTGTTCTGTGACCATTGCTAGAGTTCTCAATTTCTCAGAACTTTTTGTCCTCGCGTGTGAAATAGGAATAAATACCGACAGCTTAAGGTGGCTGTGAGAGTAAATAAAATAATGTATGTTGAGTACATAGCATAATGAGTTTAATAAACTTTAATGAGTGTGCATTTCCTTTGTGGACTCCCCTCCCCCAATGCGCCCCCCACTTTTGCATTTAGGATTTATAAAGTTATATCAAGCCTTGATTTTTAGGAACTCCCTTTTAGATTTTTAGTAACTCCTGTCTGTAGTTACTGAGTAAACTAACTTACAGCTAGCAAAAAACATAAAATAGAGAAAAAATATGTATTTCCTTTTTTTGTTTTGTTTTAGTGAATAGCACGCAGTATTTTTGAGTCTCAGGGGTTAAAGGAATTGTTATAGACTGGATACGAATGTGTTGGAATGCTTTAAAAAATCGATTCTAGCTAATGGAGAGAATGTTTTTAAAGTGAACTATTGCCATTCCTTCAGTGAACCGCATATAGCAAAAAAATTCAAGTAAACATGGAGGGAGAGGCAAGCTCTTCCTTGTAGAATTAATGAGAATTGCAGTGATCTGCCATGGGGAATTAGAATTTGAAAAACCTTTTCCATGTGCATTATTCCCTTATGTCTAGAACCAGATAAGTAGACTCTAATTTTAAATGTGCAATTATCCAAACAAGATGAATGTGCAGGGAGTGCTGGATAAGAATGTCGATCTTAATGTTAATATTTTTATTCTCCTTTATGGTAGACATATAGTTGGCAAAAGCCACATGTCTGTGAGATCCCTGAAGAACACAGCTAACTCAGGAGAGATGTAGCCAGCTTTATCTTACATCAACTGTGGAGATACGACCCAAGGGAGACACATCCCAGAATAAGCCCCTTGCTATTGTCCTTTATCATGTTTTTGATCAGTTTTTTTATCTTGAGTAGATTTACATTTTGTAAAATGCAAAGTGATAAAGCAGAACAGCATTTGAGACTTAAAGTCAGCAAGCAGAGCTTTAAACTGTATGTGTATATACACGCACACACATGCACACTTAAAACACTATAGAATTATGAGATTTTATGTGTGTGTGTGTGTTGTGTGTGAGGAAGATTAGCCCTGAGCTAACATCAGATGCCAATCCTCCTCTTTTTGCTGAGGAAGATCGGCCCTGGGCTAACATCCATGCCCATCTTCCTCTACTTTATATGGGACGCCGCCACAGCATGGCTTGCCAGGCGGTGCACTGGTGCGCGCCCGGGATCCGAACCGGTGAACCCCAGGCTGCCAAAGCAGAGCACGCACACTTAACCACTATGCCACCAGGCCGGCCCCTATGGAATTTTTTTAACTGGAAAAGAGACCTTAGAATTTATAATCTATCCCCCTAATTTTATAGATAAAGGGAGCCAAGACTGAAAGAGTAGAATAGATTAATGATAGACCTGGGACCTAAATATGTTGGTTTAAAAAACAAAAACAAAAAACCAAATATAAGAATTGTCTTTTCTTTTTTCACTTGTATCCTCCTAATTTATATATAAGTAAGATTCTTTTATGACTCTGGGTCTTTAATAAATGAAATTGACTTGTATTTGATATGTTTGAGTTTCAGAAATTTTGAAATTAATTTCAGGACACTAGATTCCTTTTAAAAAATAAATTAATAATTATATTTAAAAAATAAAACATACTTCTACAGCACAAACCCAGTCAGCAATCAGTAGTTAGTGTATACTATATCCACATACAACATATTTGCCTTAATAGGCAGAGAATATACATGCTTACTGATAAAGGCTTTGTGAGCTGTGCATATTTAGCACATGTTTTGTGTGTATTGTAATAAAGTGATTTACTAAAATATTTAGGTAAAAGCAAATATATTCAAGACTGTGTGGGAATGCAACAGATACAAGTAGAAGATTTTTTATTGATAAGTAAACTCTAATAATACAAGTTTTACCTCACTTTTAAGAATCATCATGATTTTCAACAGAAGGCCATATTTATTATAAACCCTAAGCAGTCTTTCTGAAACCTGAAAAAGATTTGTGAAAACAGCCTGCAATAAAAATCACACACGCTTCATAAAACACTACTTGATAGATATCACTTGCACCATTAAGAACTAAACGACAAAGGATGTAATTTCAGGTCTGGCATGCAATATTAATCGAAAGCCTTTAAAACATCTTGCTGATGGGAACTATGACAACATGACATTGAAGAATTATGAGCTAAAGACATCTATCTTAATCAGATTTTCAAAGTAAATGCCATAAAACATATAGTTGTTTCATTCATTTTTACATTTTCACATGTTTCAGTGGGATCATCATTTTCTAGTGTGTTGCCTTAAATGCGAAGAATGCAAATTCAATACTTAAAAGTTTGAGTTCAGTACACAGGATTGAAGCAAATTTTAGGCAGCCACGCTGCATACACAGGGAATTATTTCTGTAAGAATGTACATTCTTTTCATCTTTTACGCTAGTGATACATTATCCTGAGTAAACACTCTAAATGATATTGAGATACTTTTGAAAAATAATTAGGTATATGTTTGCCTTTATAAATTTAGAAGTGAAAATAGAATGTTTTTAAAGACCTCCCTGTAGAAGTTATCTTATGAGCATACTCACACATAAACATCTTTTGGCCAAAAAAATAAATATATGGTAAAACGTGTTTATTGCTTTATTTGAATAAATGGGAAAAGTCTGGAAAATAAGACCTTACGTTAAAAAAGCACTTCACAGTTTATAAAAATACTTTAATATACCTTATCTCTTTTAGTCCTCACAGCACTTCTGTATAGGAGTGATTATTACCACCATTTTTTTTTTTTTTTGGTGAGGAAGATTAGCCCTGAGCTAACGTCTGTTGCCAATTGTACTCTTTTTTGCTGAGGAAGATTGGCCCTGGGCTAACATCCATGCCCATCTTCCTCTATTTTGTATGTGGGATGCCGCCATAGCATGACTTGATAAGTGGTGCATAGGTCCGTGCCTGAGATCTGAACCTGTGAACCCCAGACCACCGAAGCACAGCAGGTGAACTTAACCACTATGCCACCCGGCCGGCCCCATATTACCCCCATTTTACAGATGAGGAATTAGAGAATTTGAAATTGATTATGAGTATGAAATTGATTCACTCAGTTATATAGTTACTACATTTTATGAAATTGATTCGCTCAGTTATATAGTTACTAAATTTTAGACAGGGAGCTTGAACCCAGGTGTTATGGACTGAATGTTTGTTTCCCTCAAAATATATATGTTGAAGCCCTAATCCCCTAAGTGACTATATTTGGAGGTGGGAACTCTAAAGAAGTAAATAAGGTTCAATGAGATCATAAGGTGGAGGCCTTGATTGGATAAGATTAGGGTCCTTATAAAAAGAGACACCAGAGAGCTATCTCTCTCTCTGCTGTGTGAGGACACGGGGAGAAGACAGCCGTCTACAAGCTAGGAAGAGAACCCTCGCTAGAAACGGACTCCACCGACCTTAATCTGGGACTTCAGCCTCCAGAACTGTGAGAATATAAATTTCTGTTGCTTAAGTCACCCAATCTGTGGTGATTTGTTATGGCAGCCGGAGCAGACTAACACACCAGGCCTTTTTTACTCTTCTCCACTGTAAATCCAGTGCTCATTTACCTCTTTGATGGAAAATTTTAATAAACTTGCACTAAAATATGTATAGACTGATGAAATAAAAGATCAGGAGATCTGTGAAAGAATATCTTACCTGCTTCTTCTTGAACCTGTTTTGAGAGAAAGCTTTCTCAGGGCAATTAGCGTCCTATAGAAAGACACAGCCTTCCAGCCTCAACAAATCATGCTTGCTACTATTTTAAAAGGCACAACCAACCCTTAGAAAATGCATTAATCTCCCAAACAATAATAGTACCTTACATTTCTATAGTACTTTGCAATTTACAGAGTGTTTTCAGGTACATGATCTCATATTGATGTTGGTTTTTGTAATATGTCTCATATTTACTGTTCTTTTCACTGTACCATCCTGCTTTCCGTTGGTGCTCAGTCATTAAAACAGCAGAAAAATGTATATTGGGAAGAGGCTTTTATGCACACACACAAAAATTATACTAAAATTATTAATGACAGAGAAGGGAATTCAAGTATACATGTGTCAGCTTAAACTATGACTCTGTTTCCCTTTTAATCAAAGAGCATCATTGCGTGGTTTCCACTTAACAGATCACCCTCAGTGCACCTGCCAAGAATGGGAAGGATATAGTGGGTTCCATTGAAGTCTGTTGCATCTACATAATATTTAATGTTTGTGATAACACACATCTCTGCCTAGGGATTATAATATGATTAGAAGGAAACTTAAAAAATTAGATTCTATTTCAATGTAAGACATTTACAGACGATATGGACTCAATAAACTGCAGATAACAAATATGATATCAAATAGTATGCTAGGGAAAAATTCAATGGTGGAGTTAATATTTTGGGGGAACAAGATAAGCAGGGTTGTTGGGTACTTTCTGTATGTTGTCTGATCACTTATTTTTCCTGTAGTTGCTGAAATATTTAAAAAATAAAAATCAGAAAAAGATTCAGATAAAGTAGGCTGAATCTCTTTTTCTTAAAATTAACTATATTTTTTAAATGGATTATAATTGTCATCATAATTTTTAAAAAACAGGTCAGTTTTCCTTTGAGTTTGAAACTTACATGCTGGCTTTTTACGTAGTTGTTTTTACAAGCAATTTTAATATTGAAATCTGAAGTAAATTTAAATTGAGAAAAAATGATTTTCACTGTACGTACCTTCAGATGTTACTAGTTACAACATAAGGTAATAAAGAGTGGTTTATTTAAAAAATAAAAATATGTTTTTTAATATTTATCACATAAGTAGGGTATTTATGACATCAGTTAGTATGGTAGAGTTTTCATAATATTTACATTTAAAGTAAAGTAATTTTTTTACTAAATATCCCGTAAATGTTTTATATGTATAACTTAAGATAATATGATGGTTTTTTTAACTTACCTTGAATTTTTAATATTTATAACATAAGCTAATATGTTTCAAGAAAATATTTTGTGTTACCTAAAATAAGGAGAATTTTAAAGCTAAACAACTTTATAATTCATTGCATGACCTCACCCTACCTCTCCACCACTATTTTTTTTTTTTATAGTTTTATTTATTTTTTCCCCCGAAGCCCCAGTAGATAGTTGTATGTCATAGCTGCACTTCCTTCTAGTTGCTGTATGTGGGACGCGGCCTCAGGATGGACGGAGAAGCAGTGCGTCTGTGCGCGCCCAGGATCCGAACCCGGGGCCGCCAGCAGCGGAGCGCACGCACTTAACCGCTAAGCCACGGGGCCGGCCCATCCACCACTATTTTTTTACAGAGGAGAAAAACCGAGGCTCAGAAGTTAATTAATGTATATGTGGTTATGTTTAGTTATTTAAAGCAAGTATTTAACCGTGTGTCTCCTGTTTCCTTTTCTAGTACTCTTTCTTCCATGTCAGACATATTCTTTGTGATAAAGAATATGTTATCTGAAAAGCACAGCAAATTCTGCATTATTTGCAATATTCAATTTGCTCCTCTTATTCTTTATAAGCCACTTGTCACATAATAATGGCTATTAGTTGCTTTGCCGCCTGTCCTTATCCATATGTCAAATATGTACTTTCTTTATATCATATCATATAGTCCATTTAAAGTCAATAAAATATAATTGCACTAAAATCAAATTCTCCTTAGGTAATGAGACAGGTGAGAAGGGTTGATTGATTATATGTCGGCAATTTTTTGTTGTCAAGATTGGGACAGCTTCTTCCTTTTTTTTTGCTTACTCTCTCAGATAAAAATATTTTAAAGTCGGTAGAAGAATATCCTGAAACATATACTGAGACATTTTAAAGGTATTTTTCATCTAGTTTTCTATGCACGTGTAATAGATGAGTTTTATGTATGTTTCTGTAAGAAATGATTGTGCAAAACTAAGAATTCCATAGAGGATAATTAATATGTCCGTGGCATTATTAGTGTTAAGTACATTAAAAGGTGAACTACTTTAACAAGCAGTTTATATTTGTTTCCACCTACTGAAATCTGTTAGGGTGCTTGACATTTTACATAAACTGCACACTTTTGAGCAGCAACCATAGAAGCCAGAATATCTTCAAAGAGAAGTTACTGCCATTCAAGAGAAGTTACCTTTTAAATAAGACAACCAAAAAAGCTGTTATCCAATAACAAAAAAGAGAATAGCAGAGATCATTCATATGAAATGAGAAAGAGATGAGTAAGTGCATGTTCTGTATAATCTGACAGCCATAAGCATGGTATTAGGAACTTTGAAGAAAGCTGTTTAAGTAGCTCTAAAGAAAACTGTATTCTTGCCTTCTGGAACTCTTACTAGATGTGTATTGAGCTTTCTCCTTGGATCTTTTTTGTCTTTGTCTTTTGTCTCTTTCATATTTAAGCACTCTTGATCTTTCTGATGCCATCTGAGTAATTTTCCCAGATCTCTTTTCCAGTTCACTGGTACTCTCTACCATTGTGTCTAATATACTGTTTAAACCATCAGACAAGTTTCTAATTTCAATGGCTGCATTTTTCTTGTTTATATACATCCTACCTTTTTTTTTAAACTGCCTCCTCTTTTTTCATAGTGTCTTATTCTTATGTTTTTAATTTCTTTTAAGTCTTTAATCATTTTGAACATACTTATAGTTTTATCTGTTGGTTATATTATCTGAAGTTTTGGGGGAGATAAATTCTTGCTGTTTATTTTGTCTGTAGATTTTGGCTCAAGGTGGATTGTTTCCTTTTAAATTTTGTAATTTTAGACTGTAAATTCATTGGAAGTAGGGTTTCTCTGTGGAAATCCTATGTGATATTGGTTGGGAGCATGTTCTTCTAAAGAAGTTTTGCACTTCCTTCTGCTGGATGCCTCAGGGAGGAGCATTGCTGACCCAGGACCACTTTTAATATTAATTTCTTGGCTTGGGCTTCCAGGACTATGCTGATAGTATAAGTTTCAACCTCATACTCCAACCCTGGGGAAGCCCAGGCCAGTGGTTAAAATTTTCAGGAGTTGTTTTCTTTCCCATCCAGGGCTTGAGACAACATAGCAAGATTCCTTACTGTTCCCTTTGCAATGAGAAGGTTTTTTAAGTCCACTCATAGACTGAGGGTATAGCACTTCAAAGGTTGGTGCTGTGTGTAGGGGTCTCAGCAACAACTGACTCTTTCTTGTACAATAAAATGGTTACAGAGACTGGCAGATCTCCTCAAGTAGCTACAGTGTCAGCTGAAATGCTCTCAACATTTTTTCTCTCCCCTTTGCTTCTGGCCCATCCTTTCTTTTCAATTCAGTTATATTAACCTAAAGTATAAGTTGCACTGGTGGGCTGAAATTTTGGCTGTTTTGTTCACTGTTGTATCTTCAGTGCCTGGAACAAAGTCTGGCAAGTGTTAGACAATCAATAGATATACTAAATGAATTAATCCAAAAGGTATTTATTATATTTTACCCAGAAATTCTGGGTATTTTATAGCAAAGGAGTTGACAGGTAATCTAGGTTGCCACAATGCTTGAAATAGAAAGTACAATGGACTCTCAAAGAAAAGAGAATGCAAAGATTTAAAGACTCATACCTTGATGACTTCTTCTAATACTCATTTCAAAGAATGACCTTAAATAAATTAACCAAATTCTCACTCAGTAAGTACAGTAGATCAGTTCATCTGTGCTCACTTAAATAATATCCTCTGGGCAATACAAGTCTTCCTTTTACATCCTCTCGTTTATCTCTAAGGTTTTTCATACACAAATGTCTGTATGTAACTAGCCTTACAATCATTTGTTTGATGATGAAGCGATAAGAGCAGTATTGTTTACTTATATAGTATTTTATGATTTTTAAAAGCACATTTTTTATTTTCA